>NC_050454.1:57963734-57971234 GCF_903995425.1 Onychomys torridus
TTGAAATAATCTCTCCTAGAAATGGCGGAATAAACAAGACCAGAACAATTGCAATATCAATAGACATGTAAACTTGGAAGGGGGATGTTTCATTAGGTTCCATCCCTTGAAAAATAATTACAAGCAACTACTGGCTTCTGGGACAAAGAGAATTATCCTGTCCCAGAGATGAGCTACCTTATTGGCTGTCCCAAGGAGCATGTTCAGCTTTGAGAACGTAAACACACAATAAGAACAGATTTGTTCATTCATATACATGTATGTGTGCTGTGTTTTTATATGTAACCACTACAATCAGAGAAAAAGACGCTACCAACATGAAAACAGAAGTGTGTGAGAGTTTTGAGGGGAGGTAAAACAAAAGAGCTGGACAGAAGAATGGAGAGACAGTGATCTAATTATATTTCTATGACTCTTTTGCCAGCTTTTAGGACCCTTTTCCTCATACTGGGTGCCTTGCCCAGCCTTAATACAAGGATAGGTGCCTGGTCTTACTGGAACTTGATATGCTATGTTCAGTTGATATCTGTGGGAGTCCTGTTCTTTTCTGGAAAGAAGCTGTGGAGGAGGGAATGTGGGGATGGGGAGAAGGGGGAGATCTGATAGAGGGACTGGGAAAAGAGGAGAGAGGGGAAATTGCAGTTGGGATATTTAAAAAAGCATAGTTCTTTTCTTGGTGTGTATATTACTATTTTCAGTGTCTTGTGATGAACAGAATCTCTTATATTCAACATCCATAGAGGATAAACTTTAGTTCTCTAAACACAATTATAATTGAAAGGACAATCTTCCATTTTTTTAGTATGTCACCCAAGTGTGTAAACCTTTATATAACATGGTATGTGTGAGTCAAATCATTGTTAAGCATTTGACAACTTATTCTCCAAAATGTAGGGACCAACAGGTAATCTCAAAAAAAGGTAAATATATCTGAAAGATTTGGAGTAGTGAAAAGGAGTCAGTTAACTGAAGAAGAAGCGCTTAGTGTGTTTAAATCATAAATGGCAAAAGGCCTTAAGTGCATCTCTCCATTTCTAGCAAGTGTTCTAAATTTGAAGCCTTCTTTTTTTCTTCCTCTTTTTTTTTATTCGTCTTTAAAAGGAGAGAGATGGTAACTTGACATCTTGTATTTCTGATCTGAACATAGTTACTTTTAAGGCAATAACAGCTTTTTTTATATAGTTTTCATTACATTCATTGACAGATACCCCTTAACTGAAAAATAACTAATATATACATTATTGATTAAGGTTGTGCTACTGATATCTATCATAGCAGAAGGCTAAGCTGCAGTTTATGTCTTCATATGGAAGACATTCTGATGCAAACTCCCCTTGGAATTTCTCTTTGTGTTATTTTTCAGGCAGAGTAGAGTTTCTATGCCTTCAGATCTTAGAGAAAACTGCAAAATCATTTCTACAGTGTCATACCCTTAAAATACACCACATATATTATGCATAATTTTAGGTAAACAAAATAATATGATTTCTTATTGCTTTTTAAAAATAAATGCAATCTGCTATGTAGGTAAAATAAGAAATTGATAGACCCTACATAAATATGTACTTATTAATTTGGTAATTGTTTCCTAGAAAAATCTGTTACTTGCAATCTACAAACCAAAACACAATTAATACTTGGTTAATGAAACTTTATTATTTAAATAACATACGTATTGTAGTAAATAAAAGCATAGCTACTGTTTGTTCAACATGTATAGAGAATTAAAATTAGCTTGAGTTTGAAGATTGTATAAAATGTATTTCTATTTAGGTTTTTTTGTGATACAATCAAGTGCCTATATATAATACATATATAATACAGAAGAAAGTCAATGTTATACCAGGGCATAAAAAGAAAACTGGGGAAGTGTTGTAAATATGAAATATACTAGATAAATAGAGCTTACAATTATTAAAAAGTAGATATTATACAGTGATATGAAGTATATTTTGTGATATCTTCCTGCTAGTAGTAGAGTTTGTTCCATGACTGAAATGATGTGTAATTTGGGGGAAAAAAAACAAAACATGTCAGGCATAAAATTAGGTAGTAAAAATAACAATTTTTATTGAAAGATTAATTTACATGCTGTGATACCAGTTATGATTAAAGTGAACTGCACAATAAGGTAATCATTCAAAAGTTTATGAAAAAATCTAAGCTCGTATGTTTTAGAATTTCTGTGATTGACTATCTAATGCCTACATGTGTGTCCATTCACACATCCAAACACACAGGCAGTTGTAGACAATTTACAGCTAAAAAGGAAAGGGTCCCATGTTATTGTAGTAAGACTCTGCTATCTAGGAGCTATCCCATCATCCTCAGGATGCCACTTCAGTTCCAACTCATGGGATCATCGACAGAGCTCTGGGGTCTCTAACAGCCCATGTGCATACTGGACTTAGTCTATAAGCCGCAAAGGAAATATTGTCCCCTCTCAAATTGTATTAAAAAATAGAGAAGTAGCCTAGATAATTTCAATAGAATTTGAAAAGTCAGTGTGTCAGCTGTGATACACAGATATTTATTTAGTGTTTTATTATCTATCAAGTACAGATGAATCTTACTGCGATGCTCTAGAAAGTTACCATGAGACATTGATTGAAAGCAAGGAATTATTTTTCCAGGTAAAATACGAGGATAAAGCTGAAGAAATCCTGTGATCATCACATTTCTGTCCATCTATAAATACAAACTGGTATGATTTTTCAGGTGTCTGTCAATTTAAAGACACGTTATTCAATGTATGTGCATTTATTAAAAATGTTCAATGTCATTGATTTATTTATTCATTTATTTTACAGCCATTTGTGATTTCCCTTCACTCTTCCCAGTCCCTCCCCTCACCTCCACCACCCCACCCAATCCACTCCTCCTCCATTTCTGTTCCACAATAGGCAGGTCTCTCTGCATTTCAACAAAACTTGGCTTTTCACATTTTTGGTAAAACTGAGACACCTTAGCCAGGCGGTGGTGTTGTATGCCTTTTATGCCAGCACTCGGGAGGCAGAGGCAAGCGGATCTCTGCGAGTTCTAGGCCAGCCTGAGCTACAGAGTGAGTTCCAGGAAAGGCACAAAGCTACAAGAGAAACCCTATCTCGAAAAACCAAAACAAAAAACAAAAAACAAAAACAAATAAACAAACAAACAAAACAAAACTAAGGCACCTCTCCATATATTAAGGCTAAGCAAGGTGACCCAGTTTGAGAAGCAGGGTTCCAAAAGTTCCTGTTCCCACTGTTAGGAGTCCCACAAGAGGACCAAGCTACACAACTGTCATATATATGCAGAAGGCCAATGTCAGTCCTATGGAGGTACCCTGGATGTTGGTTCAGTCTCCGTGAACCAAGGCTAGTTGATTCCTTAAGGTGTTGTTGTTGTTGTTGTTGTTTTTATCCTCTACCCCTCTGTCTCTTGCAATTTTTTCTCCCTCTCTTCTGCAGGATTCTCCAAGCTCCACTTAGGTCTGGCTGTGGGTCTTCATTTGTTGCTGGATGAATTCTCTCTGATGACGATTGGGCTAGGTACCAATCTGGTCACAGGAGTTGTCCAGGGTTCATTCATGACACTGCTGGAAGATTCCCTTGCCTCTGTTTTTCACTTGGCCCCGAAAGGACAGCCCCCTCTCGAGTAGTCACTTTCAGTACTCCTCTCCCTCAACCCCCTCAACCTGATCCCTCATGTTCCCACACCCACCCACCCACAGAATTTAAAATTTAATTTACTGATAAACTTAACGTAATTTATGCCTGAAGAAAGCAGAGGAGCTGAAGTGTTTCTTTGTAAGGCATGTTGCAGCCTTCTGGTGTATAGGAGCAAAGGGGTAAATTCATTCGTTCGTTTTTTTTTGGTTTATTTTTTGTTGTTGTTGTTGTTTTTTTTTTTTTTTTTTTTTTTGTGTGTGTGTGTGTGTGTGTGTGTGTAGCTGAGGATCGAACCCAGGGCCTTGCGCTTGCTAGGCAATTGCTCTACCACTGAGCTAAATCCCCAACTCCTCATTCGGATGTTTTGGAGCTACTTTGGACAATGAAGTATCACACAACTCTCTCATGCCCTTCAAAAGATTCCATGGCATTTAACAAACCACAAAAGGACCTTGGTGTAGTTCTTCAAAAATGCAGCAAAGATACAATATTACAACATTCTTGGGGCAGCCTTGGATTGGCACATAAACTTTGGGTCACTCCAATTGCCATCATTCCACTCATGTTTACATATAACCAGGAAAGGGCAACAGCTGTTGGTTTAGGAGTCATAAATGATTTTTCAAATAAAGATCAAATAGAGAGAAATGATTTTATTTAGTAGCAAGTTTATTTTGAAGTACAGACACCAATTTAAATAGGATATATATAAAAGTAGTCCTGAATTAAAGGCCTCTTCCATGTCATATTCACATTATCCATGGTATGGTAGTCCATATCTCAAGATGGTAAAACTGTATTCTAAAGAATTGAAGTAATTTTTGCAAGAATCAGATAAATAATGATGGATAACAATGTAAAGGTACATTTTTTGCTTATTATTTTTCTCTTGTATAGAAATGTTTGTAATGTTCCCATGTAAAACCATAACAAACTATTTCATAGTCACAACATCAAATAAAAATACATGAATATACAACTATTTTATAGGTTGAGAAAATTAAAATCATCCCCCTACCTTGATGGAAAACAAGGATTGAGGTGTGATTGGAAAATTATGAATACCTACCATACTTATCTTGAAATGGAGAATTTTTAAAAAGCATGATTATACTCTATATTTAAGTTGCTTATCTCAGAAAAGAACAGATGGATAAGTCAGGATGATCCCTGCATCCTAGACAGACCAGGTGATTTCCACTAGAGAAAAAGTCAGCTACTAAGAAATGCCATATAACAAAACCAAATGCTGTCCTAGTCCACACACTTAGATACACATGCCATTCATGTTTAAAGAAAGCATTTTTCTTCTTCTCTACAAAAGAGAAAATCAATTAAAACAGAAATCTTCTCAATATCTTATAAAGTATGCAAATCTCCTTAAGTGAGAAAAGACAATTATAAGTAAACAATTTCTCTTTCTACTTTTTTTAAATTCATGAAGAAAGACAACAATGGAAGCACAAATTAATCCTCTTGGTTTATACTGAATAGGTTATTTGTTAAATTACAATTTCAGAGAGCAGCACAGATGATAACCTAGAATTTAAGTCTAGTCCCATTGCTATTATTTTAAATTCTTAACAAATGTACCAAAGAAAATTGTCTACTTTGAGGAGACTCACTTCTATTGGGTTGTTACTCTAACCAAATAAATTGTATGCAGCATTTTCTACTTCTTATGCAAGTCTTTGGAGACAGAGCTCACAGAAGTTGCAGGACATGTTTATCTCCATTTTGTGGGTAGACATGCAGAGGACTGGAATGCTTATCCAAGATTCAGGGGATCTTTCCAGTGCATATAGCATACTACTGGGTCAAAGATCACTTGCCCCATAAGTAAGGGGAGTCAGAAGCAGCTTATGCTGCATTTCCTATCCTCATGAGAAAAGAGTGGACTGAGGAAGGCTTTGCAGAATATCCTTCTATTATAAAGCACAAAAGCTAAATTGGGCAGTTAGCCAGTTCCTGCTTACCTCAGGAAATGTTCCAGAATATTCTAGATTTTCACTGAATGATATCAGTGAGTGGTGAGGTTAAAAAAAAAAAAAAAAAAAAAAAAAAGTCCAAAAGTTCAAAGGTCACCAACAAATCTTTCCTGTGGCATTTCACAAAAATAGTAAGGTTTTCTTTCTTATTCATTGCTTAATTAACTATGTGGCAAGTTTATGAACATGGATTTACACAACACCATATGCTCAGATGCCACCCAAGGATCCCCAAAGAGCATCACTCTCTGTTTTACACAGGCTTTCATACTTTCAAGCCCCTGGTAAGGGAAGGGAGGGGACAAAGAAAAAGTCACTGTGGGAACACCACATTTGCAGAGACCATGTTTCAGAACAATCATGTAAGGCCTTGGTGGGCACAACCTTAGTTCAAATGCTGCTTGAGCAGGTGTCTTGTGGCCCGTGTCTCTACTGAGTTGATCTGAAAACCAATGTCCTTGTACCAAGATCAAAATACTCCTGATGAATCTT
The DNA here is from genome assembly GCF_903995425.1 of Onychomys torridus. Classification (NCBI taxonomy): domain Eukaryota; kingdom Metazoa; phylum Chordata; class Mammalia; order Rodentia; family Cricetidae; genus Onychomys; species Onychomys torridus. The sequence goes on from NC_050454.1 coordinate 57,969,865, forward strand.
AGTTTATGCCTTATGTACTTGTCAGCTCCCTCCTGTCTACTTTATTACTCAAAATGGTTAATTCATTATCTTTTCTCCTCCTTTACTACTTCTTTGTATATTTCATGCAGTATGTTTTGATTTTATTCACTACATCACTGAGCTTGTCCCAAATTCAATTTCTCTTCCTTACTTACACACTTTCATGTACTCACTTTTTTTTGTCTTGTTTTTAAACCCATCAAGTTCAATTTGTGCTGCCTTATATAGTGGGCATGGATGGATGACCTTCCATTGAAGCTTACTTAGTCAAGCCTGCAAGGGGACACACCCTTGAAGAAAACTGACTCTTTTTGGCAGATTAATTATCACTGTCTCCTCGATCATGAATGCACTTTCTCTTGTACACCCCTTCACAAACCTGGGACTGTGTCAGTATGGAGCTTGTCTCAACATCCCGTTTCAGCGTCTATGAGTTCATATACACAACTCCCCTACTGCTTCTGGAAACCAGTTTCATTATTTTCATCTACCACTTTTGGCTCTTAGAGTCTTCTGCTTTCTCTTCCTCAATGGTCACTGGACTTTGAGAGTATTTGGCATGCTACAAATGTTTCATTTAATGTGGAGAATTAAGCAAGCTCTTATTCTCTGCACCTTGATGAGTTGTTTGGTGTCTGTGTTAATCACCATCTACTGCAAAAGAAGCTTCTCTGATGAGGACTGAATGGTTCACTGATCTATGTGTGTGTAATAATCAGTCACTAAGATTCACTGTAATATTATTTCAGTTAGCAGAAAAATAGCAACAGGTCCTCCCTTCAGGTCAAAGATTTATCTAGGCCAGAAAATAGTGACAAGTGAATTTCACATCTGTGTAGCAGGACATAAATCTAATCAGAAAGTATTTGTTTATCCTCATGTTGTTCATACCACAATTGCACCAGTAGTCATGTGTTTTCACTCACAGAAATCATATGACTACATGAGACTGATGAGTCCCTGACGGTTAGGTAGCATGCATTGTACCTTCCAGAACTACTTATTTAAAGATGAATTATTTTTTCCAGTTGCAACTTGGAGTTCTAAAGTCTGATATTTTATGAAGACTGCCTATTCCTTATATGTTTTTAAGACCATATTTTGTCTATGGTAAAAGCTGGTGTCACTCTAATATTTATATTTCTTTAGTTGAAGATGGTTAAATAATATGCAGATCAATAAACATGTAATGTGAATCTAACTTGAAAGGAAACCTTTAATATATTTGACTGTCAAAAGTAAAACTTTGCATAATAATACTTGAGAAAAGTTACAGAAACTCTGCAAACTAAAACAACAAATAAATTGTAAGCTCCTATCTCAGATAAAGAAGACATGCAAATGAACTA
>NC_050454.1:62283734-62481234 GCF_903995425.1 Onychomys torridus
TACAGGCCAGTAACCCTAGCACATGGAACTGAGACACAGAAAGATCAAGTTTAAGGTCACACAATGAGGCAGTTTCAATACACACATACACACACCCACACACGCGCTCATGCATGATGTATGTCATATTTTAAGTCGTTTCTTGTAGTTTCCTGTCCCCAAGCATATTAGTAGACTGTATCATATATCTTATCTAATATTTGTTTTACCTTACTGTCAAATAGTGACTTAGCCATATTTTTGATGTTTCTTACTTATTTTTGTCCTATAAAATATGTTCACTGCCAACCTACCAAGTACAAAACACTGAGTTAGGAGTTTTAGATGACATTCTGGTGAGGCTGAGGATGGTTTATTTCAGTAATCACATATTTAAACTTTTAAAAATCAACTAATTACTGTGTGTGTTTGTGTGTGCGCGTGTTTACACATGTACTGGAGCACGCCTTCATGTGCTGGTGCACGTGCCCCAGTGCTGGCGAAGGGGAGTGAGTCCTAAGCATCACCTGGGAAGACAGTAGTGCTGCTCAATAGCCTATGATGCGCAAAGCAGTCCTCCAGAGCAAAGGATCATCTGAGCCAAACAACTAGAGTTCTGAGGTTGAGAAACCCAAACAAACAACAGGAGGATCTGTGTGACAGCTCAGTCATTTGCCCATGAGGGCTATTGTGAAGCTGCCACCAACCTCTTTGAAATCTGGGGTAACAAAGGCTGGGAAATTTCCAGGAAGCAAGGAAGCGTGAGAAATGGCCAGTAAGACCTTCCTTGGCTTACTATCAGGAACCATTGGGACTCCAGGTATGGGGCTGGAGAGGTGGCTCCACAGGGAAAAGCACTTGCTGCTCTTGCAGAGGAAGGACCCAGGTTAGATGCCCAGCCCCTGCACGGCTGCCTACAACTGTCTGTAACTCCGGCTTCACCCTCTTCTGTCCTCCACCCACACAGTATAAACATACAAGCAGGTAAAACACAGACACACAAAAGTAAACAAAATATCCTAAAAGAACTAAAAATGTGACATTTTCCCATTCCATCTCAAAAGTTCTATTCTACAAGATCCAAGTAGAAGAAAAGCATCCTGTTCTCACAAGGATGTTACTGGTTTTACCATTACGAGATAAACACAGTACACCTGTCCTATCTCTTCTGCCCTAAACTCATTTTCTTACTCATTCACTTTACATCGTGAGTCTGAATCTTCTAACATGTGGGCTGCTGTCTTGAAAGCCAGGGAACTTGTGAACACTTGAAATTGAGACTGTTTTCATCTCGTCTCTTCTGGAATTCTTACTCATTCTCTAAGAGAATCCCAAAAGGACAGACATCCTGTGCTGGCGTAAGTGCCTAGCAGCCACAGGTGACTCAGAGGGGTGGATGGTTCAAGACAAAGAGGAACAGGTGTTCAGGCTGCAATCCACCCTGCTTTTTAGAGTTCTGGACACCCATTACTAAGGGAACTAAATATTTCCATTCAAAAATGGCTTTGTTACCTGAGCTGATACACCCTTGGACTTAAGAACAAACTGAGAAGGAGAAACGTACACATAGTTATGTGAACAGCTCTCTACTTTGTTGTATCGCATTTTAAAGAACTGATTTTTTTTTTAAATTAAAAACTGTTAAAAGTAGACTTATAATTGTGCTTGAGGCACAAAATTTTCTTACAGCACACATCTTTGTGAATGTGCTAAGCCACTGAATTATGAACTTTGTGGATGGAAAACGAAGGTCAATGAAGTTCTTATTAAAAACAAGATGAGCACATAGGTGTATCCTATTTCTCTGTCTCTAAGTCTCTGCTCCCCAGTCTTGTAACTTGAGCACCCTGGTTGCTGCAGTGGGCTTTCCGGATTAGGACAGTTAAACTACACAGAACCCTTAGATGCAGCACTCCATCCCAGCAAAGCATGTACGGAATGCCTCAGAATCAAGGACTGCTCTGTCACAGGGCACAAAAACACAGGCTGCCACCTGCCGCGTGGATGGTCAGCGCTGTCTCCAGTTCTACTGACCTTCAAGGGATGCTGCACCTGCGCCTCCGCATGCGGGTGCATTCATTTTGCCCCAGTTGAAGCAGAGAGGTCAGAGCCTGAGGCTTGCTCCCGAAGGAGGCACTGCTGTCCCTTGTCCTATCCCCAGGCACATCTTAGAGCTTTGAGTTCATCTTTACGTTCACGCAGGGCCAAGTTTACTGTTTCCCCAGACTCTTTAAAAAGTTCAATAGGATGGACAAAGCCAGAATTCCACTAGGGAGTTCCAGGATTCCTTGTGCCATGCCTTTACAAAGAGGTAACAATGGAGATCGGACAGATAAGCTAACAAACATGGCTTTGACTTATTTATAAGGCTGGTCAGTTCCTCTCCCTTTATAATCACTTCTTCACTGGGTCTTAGGTGAAAACCCCCAAGGACTTTCTTTCCTCCAGGCTACCGATGTCCTTTTCCACACAGTGGGAACAGACTCCTTCTTAAAGACTGTGCTGGTCTGGATGGAAGGCCCCGAGCTACCAATGATCCCATCCCTGTGCCCCGAGTAAGCAATGTTGCGCCCTGCGTGTAGAAGTGCCCATCAGTATCGGAGGGTGTATTCCAGTCAATCAACGGTCAGCAGAAGACCAGGGACTGTTCACGGGGTCAGTCAGCTAATGTAGAGCAATGTTCAGACAGCAGTTTTTAGTTTCACAAACACAATTGTCCCATCTTGTTCAATTTTCTGCTAGATATAAAATTCAATTGCAAATATTTTGATATGTGGAATATATTCACACAAAAACTATTTTAAGCAAGAAAATGAGTTCATGGTGCATTTTAATGGTAACAGAATGCTGTCTGTAAACACCAGTTCTGTTGTACCAACAGATCATAGATGTATCACACTGTAATTAAAACATCAATCTGTTGGTTTACCTTTAACACTTCTAACCAGTAGTAAACATGAGTTGTCTAATGTTCAGAATATATTAGGGGATTGAAATGAGGACTACAACCACAGTGACCATAGACTCAAGGCTGAGTACTTCCTGTCTACCAGAACTGTGCTCAGTGGTTCCCAGGGATTACATCACTCACTTCTCACAAAGTAGCTAAATATTAGACAGGTATTATTAACCCCAGCTTTATGGAGAGACACTGAGATTTAAAGGCTGCTTGCTTCAGGTAGGGTTTGCAGTTTACAGGCTGGATGGCTAAGCAGGACTCAGATCTGAGCAACTGTACTCGGACAACAAAGTGGAAGTCTTCCGAAGGTCTTATGTTAAGTACTTAGCACATATCATTCAAAGTAATTCTCAGAGGGAATGTGCAAAGTAACTTCAGTACTTACATGAGACAGTAAAAAGCAGGTTACTTAACTGGCCCAAGGCCATAAAATGATAATATTTTCTGTAAACACTACAGTTGGAGATGGGCTGATAGCTCAGTCTATAAACGGCTTGCTATGTATACATGACTTGAGTTCAATACTCACTTAAAAGTCAGGGAAGGAGGTACTGTTCACAATCCCAACCCTGGGGAGACAGAGATAGGTGGGTCCCTGGGACTTACTGGCCATTTAGCCTAGTTATTTGAGGAGTTCCAGGACAGTAAAAAGACCTGCCTCTCATCACTGCTCAAAAAGTAGCAAAAAGAAAGGTGTTTGGGACCTGAGGAATAACACCTGAGGTTGTCCTATGACTTTTGTACACATATACACATGTATGAATATGTACCTGCATACACACCCCCATGTGTACACACACACACACACACACACACACACACACACACACAGAGAGAGAGAGAGAGAGAGAGAGAGAGAGAGAGAGAGAGAGAGAAAGAGAGAAATCAACTTGATATTAGTAAGTAGTACCTAGAAAATAAAAGACTTACAGAATTCTTTTAATGGACAATATCAGAGGCTAAGAAACATTTTCTGGAAAGGACAGACAATACATGTCTTGGTCTTTTCAGACAATATAATCTCCTTTGCAACTACCCAACTCCTCAGCTCTGCTTTTATAGCATAAATGTAGCCAAAGACAATATTTACATAATGGAGCTGAGATTCCTAGGAAAACATTTGTCTTAAGAAACAGGTAACATGTTATTTTTGGTCCCTGGGATATAGTATTCTGACTCTTCATCATCTGCTATTAACTGACCTCTGGTCATTATTATCATTTAATTTAAAAGTAAAAAAAAAAAAAAAAAACTCCAGAAATGCTCAGAGCATTTGATTTCTTCCTCCTTTACATCAGCACTCATGACCATCATGAGCCTGTGTGTGCTCATCACCTGTTCCTTTCAGACCTACAAAAAGAGCAGGTGCCAAACACGTGCTCCTTACTTCTAAATACCTCAGTCCAGTGCAGAATCACCAGCTACTGTAACATGCCATCAAAAAAAGAAACCCCAAGAAAAAAAAAAAAAACAAAACAAAAACCCTACCTCTTTTCTCAGTGAAAAAAGTGAGGCTGAAAAACATTCATTAGGCCAGATCTGTGAGTCTTGGCCTCAAGAGACATTTGAAAAATTCTCTGGGAAAAGATACCTTGGGCACGTGAAGAGCAGTCCATTCAGATCAAGGGTATCTCTACTTGCACATTCTCTCACAAGCTAAAATAAGTAAGAAGCTGTCTTTAGTAGGGAATGATAAAGTTGTAGCATGTCCTTGGAACTGCAAGCTCCTTTCCCAAAATCTATTAGATCCGTGGCGGCTAAGTGTTCAATTCAGAAACATGACTTACCAAAGGCTCCAAGTTAAAAACACAAAATCCCCAAACACTGTTAAGTGACACAAGTTTGTCATAAAGCTATTCACACACAACCTCAGTGACATACTAACTATTCAGAAAAGGGCAACTCAATGGAGACCGAAGTAGAGTAGCTGCTGCTTGGGGCTGTGAGTGAGAATCACTTCTGTGAGTGGGCAAGACGTATCTCATTGGGGTGCTAAAATGTTCTTAGGCTAGACTACGGTGATATTAAATAATTGAGTAAATGTATTAAAGTCACCGAGTTACATATTAAAAATTAGTATATAATTCATACCCCAATAACATTCTTAAAAATGCAGCAAAGGGAAGGAGCAATTATAATTAATAATGTACTTGAGCTGGACAGTGCCCCACATTCAACGCTAATGAGCTGTAATTATACTTTTTAACCAAAAGGGAAAGGAAATCTTACATTGTTATAGAATTTGTGGACTAAAGTTAATATCAAAATTGCATCACACTAAAATTAAGTCAACCCATATTCATTAAATGTAGCTCTAGAGGCAGCTTTTACTGTAGGGGGAAAAAACCAGCGCACACCTATTAAACATCTCAACCCCAAAACACATTAGTTGGCATAACATTTGGTTGTTTACTGTGAAATGGATTTTTGCTTCCATTCCCTGGTGATGAAAAGTCCTTTCAGCTCATTTGGCTTACCGCATTCTCAGGAGGACATCAGCAGTAGGCGAGAGCTAAGGCACCAGGTTTACAGCTGCTTCTTGCAGAAGGTGCCGCCATACTTTCCAGTTCAACAACTCATACCAATCACCCACGTTGAATTTCACAGCATGAAATAAAGTGATTCTTACCAAATCATATTTAAAAATTAGATTTAGTAAACTCTTACGTAAAATTAGTAAAATCTCATGAAAATCATTCCCAGAAACGAAATTTGTTGAAATTGTCTCTAAGCCCAGCATAGTCCTTCCAATCAAGGAGATCTCAATCTCAGGGGTCAAAGAGGAGAGGCAATGCTGAGCAGTGAACACCCACCACCAGGGGAGGACTCAGCACTTGTCAATTTCAGTGACTTCTGGCTAGGCGGGGTCTTATCAAGCAATCTGTAGGATTCCTTAAACAGCACACACAAGGTATAGGAGAGACTGTGCAGACAGGATTTGTGTTAGCTTAAATGGACTGCTGAACTGATTGTTAAACCAAATCAAACCAACACCCGAAAGAAAACAAGCACAGGAAGCCTCGTGACTCCAGGGAGGAAAGGGAGGGCAGGGAGTGGGGGAAGGGAAGAAAGGGTATAGTGCTGACTGAAATGGGCTTTCTCCCACTCTGCTTTCTTTTATCCCAGGACACTTGAAAGTAAAAATCCAACGGTGGATTACCTCGGACGACCTCCTCCACGGACTCTGTGGTGGTGGTGGTAGTGGTGGCGATGCTGGTGGTTCTCTCTGTGGCCTCTTCGTAGGGCTCCTCAGCCTCCTCCTCCACCTCATCCCCATCCTCCACATCCTCATCATCATCAGCTTCTTCTTCCTCAACGTCAGCCACTTCCTCCTCCTCGGCTACTTCTACCACTTTGTCCTCACTGGAAGAACAAATAAAAATGTCCTCAGCTACTCAGTTGAACGAAGTGTAGGAAAGCAAAGAAAAAATCAAGGCACTTGGGAAAACACACATGCACACACACACACAGAAGGTTGAAAGCAGGTTAAGTTGGAACTCTAGCTGAGGTCAAAAAAATGTTTCACAGGTGGACATATAGCACTTCTTAGTTTAATGGCTGCAAAAAGAGGATGATCATGACTCCGACTCTATGGCATTGTAGAAAAGGCAACATTACGTAGCTTGTAGAGAGATGATATGGCTGTAAACATCTATATAGTAATTCACACATGGTAGGTAGTAAACAGAGAGGCAGAACCACTAAAGGACATGTCTAGGACATGATTTAAAAGGCTACTAAGGAATCCTTGTGGAAGGTATCTGGCTGCCAGTGCAAGCCTGGCCAAGAGCGTTTGAAGGTAAGGGGAGGGAGAAGCCTACCCTGAATTGTGGTAGGAAAGAAGAGAGGTGCACTGGATCAGATTGCAAAACCAAGACAAATATTTGAGACCAAGAGTCTCTGTCTCAGCCCTGACAAATGAGAAGTACTACACAAAAGGGAGGAAGGGTGGCCGTACCCATGAACATGGCTACCCATGCCTCCAGCAACAGACCAAGTGCATGGGGATTATCATGTGAAGTTGATTCTGGCCAGCAAGAAGAAGCGTGGAGCTGGGGAAAGCAACGAGAATCTGGAAGGTTGTATTAGCTGTGATGTGATGCTGCTGTGTAATGAGTGTTGGGGCTGGAGAGATGGCTCAGCAGGTAAAAGCTAGGGGAGTGTGGGTGTCACAGACTGTAGCAGATTTCATCTGAACTGGAGATTGGGATGGTCCCAGCCATGACTTAGGATGCTCCCGGAAAGCTGAAAGACTTTCAAACTCAGGGTCTGACGGTAGAGCAGAGAGGTATTTTGCAGAAAATGAAAGGGGGAAGAAATCTGAAGAGATGAATACAGTATGGAGGGCACGCTGTGATCTCCTCTACACTCCAGGGGTTTTTCTATACAGGCTGTATAATGAATGATGCATATGAGGCCCTGGGGTACAAAGCACAGGATGCAGAACTTAAAACAATTCTATAAAAATATGTCTGGCTTCACAAGGGGACATTTTTCAAACTCTGGCAAAACATGATAAAAGGACAATACATTCTGAAGCATTTGGCTAAAACATAAAGAGGAAATAATTAAGCAGAATAATTTAGTCAAGTGTTAATGCATAATGTGTTGACAAGCAGAAGACTATCGTATTATCAAATTTTCATTAATTCCATGAAGAAATAGGTGAGAAACAAAGATAAGACATTGGCATGGATAATCAGATGGTTTAAGCCTGTCTGCTTAGATATAAATGCTGTGAAATAATTGATTATCTTGACTGCCTGCACAAAAATTTCTGTGAACACACCTACCACTGGAGGCCACGTTTCAACACTGACCCTAAAGCTGGCCTAGATTTTATTTGGGGTATATTCTGTGATTTAATCTCAGGTTGTTCTCCTAGTAAACCAAACAGGGGTGCACATCAGTTAGTTTACTGTGTCTGGATCTTCTTTATGCAATCAGATCAGTCACAACTCTCTTCGATTCTCCAATGTCAGTGGTAATTCAAAAAGGTGTGTGTGGGGGACCAGGCCAGGATTCTCTTCAAACCATGAAATACCCATGATCCTGCCCCATGACCGGTGGCACAGTGTTCAAGTATATGGTCCAGGATTAAGTTAGGCCTGGGCTGTCAGGTAGAGTGAAGAAAACATGTTCCTGGATTTCCTAAGGTGCCTTTCCACTCTCCCTTATTATGTAATAAAATGCTGCTTTTAAATCTCCAGAAAGAAGCCTCAGCTGTGGGAAGAGCAGTTTAAAGTGATCTGCATTCTGGTGGGCATCTAGCTGAGGTGGGGGGGGGGGGGGAATTACGTGTCCATCATCCCTCACTGCATCTGTGCGCGTAATTTACTGTCATAATAACAAAGGACTGAGATGCATAATAGTTCAACTGGCTGAGAAATTAAATTACTTGCCCTAAGAGAACTCAGGTCCAGTTCTTATTATCATAGCTTTGATTTCTGGAATTAAATTTAGATGTCCGTGAATTCAATTATCTCTTTGGACACTATTTAAAGGAGAAGCACACAACTGGGTTCTAGGGACACTGCATCTTCTCCAAGAACCCTGAATGCGACATTCTTACAGCCTCTAATTGTAGCTTTTAGATGAACAGGAAGCACTCAAAGGCGGTAACATGCTTTCCTAGCACCAGCTGAAACCCCAGGCCATTGTTCTGTGATGCAAGGGACGGGACGTGAGACTGTTTTGTAAAGCTGAGCATAAGGATGGAGAACAGGAGGAGGGAGAAGTTTGTGAAAAGGTGAGGCTGAGTGATTTCTTAATACACCAGGCAAGAAACACTCCCAGGAAGACAATTAGTTGCTAAGATGGTAGGTAGAATATTCCCACCACGTTCCCCAGTTGTGAAGGCTGCCAATTTACACACAGCAAATATGTGTTTAAAATACCTCAACGGAAGGAAACTGAAACTCCTGACCATCCTAGGAGTCAGAATGCAGGGAGAGGTCAAAGGACATGACGACAAGGGAATGCATCAGTGACGACGCCATGTTTGCAGCATTCAAGACTGTACTCTGGTGGAGGAGAAGTGCCACCACAAGGATGAGCGAATCTCCAGTTCCGACCAAGCAGCACTCGATAGAGCTGCGTGTGCTGCTGTGACGCGTGAATCAGTCTCCGTGGGTAGCGTGATTCGCATACCAGCCAGCTTTCCGTCGTTCCTCCGTAGGAAAGCCATGCCAAGCCTTTTACCGTTTGCATCCTCTGAAGCGGCCATAGGGCATTCCGTGCATGACCAAAGGACAGAGATGGTAAAATGACCAGTGCCTGCAGGGTGGAGGCTCAGGGAGGAGTGAGGCCTGTTTCCCCTGTGAAGCTATTCTGCAGGACAGGGTAATGGGGGCCACACACCGAGGTGAGCAGGGACTTTTCTGGTGGGTACACTGATGGGGGTCTGGAGACCTGAAGTAAGGGGTAACTGAATCTCTTGGTACCTCCTGACCCATTCTGCTGTGGATCCACTGCTGCTTTAAAGTATCTTATCAAAGTTAAATGATGAAGGACTTTGACAGATTTTATCTACTGTTTCATAGTCTCTGTCAAAATTGATTTTTTTTTTCTTCCTATCATAGAAGTTAGGAAACAGCAGAGAGACACTCTGTTCTCCATGGTTATGAGAATGTGAACTACTATCAGACCTTCACTACAGCAGTGATGAAAATAACCAAAAGTCTGCTCCCAAAATGCTGACAGACCAGAAGGCCAGAGGAGCATGACTGAAAAGTCGGGGTTCATCCCTGTGAATGCTGATGTGGGGGTGGGTGCGTGGGGGCACGGCAGCAAATCAAAGTGCAAGGGTCTCTGGGAGTTTCCCAGAATCAAAGTCACTTGTTTTCATTGTTTGAGAGAAGGTTTCAGTCTGCAGCCTAAGCTGCCCTTGATCTCATCATGATCCCTCTGCCTCAGCCTCCCAAGTGCTGGGATGACTGACATGAACCACCAGGTCCTGCTCATTTATATAACAATGAAAATAGGCAAACGTCCAGCAGATGAGCCCAGGAGTTGTTCAATTTCGTGAGAAGAAAACCGAGGTGGCAGGGGACGCTGGCTGGCCAGGGTAGGTGTTCTGATCTGGAGGCCAGCTACCTGGTCATATTCGGTTTGTAAAATTCAGTAAGCTGTAGAGTTGTGTTGTGTTCTTTGTTAATGCAAAGACCCTGTACAGAAAAAAAAGGCTTCAAGTGGATTCTCCTAAAGCCAACAGCCATGTTTCTTATTGTAAATACGGGGCTGGGAATTCTCAGTATCAAAACTGCAATCTTTGGGCCTCCAGATTTGCAAACACATCTTTCCCCCCAAGCTCCCGGCACAATAAATGTACTTAACAGAAAAAGAAGCAAGAACAGGGTTATGGATTACACATCTTTCCAATCCACAGCTCCTGTAGTCATGGCCTCACCTAGCCAGGCTGAGTGAGCCAAACAAATTATCCTCTACATTGAGTACTTCATTAATTCAGATCTATGTACAGAAACAGCCTTCTTTTGATTCTGTAAAATCAGAATGCGTTTCCTATTTTACTCTACAATACTGTGGCTTCACTTTAAGTTACCTGGTGAAATATACCCCAAAATTACTTAATGGAAAACTCTAGAAAAAAAATCATAAGTAAGCCTTACTACACTACTGCTATAATCCCATTTTATGACGGTTAATTACCTCTTTCTGCTTGTGAGTATACACTCCACTTTAATCACCAGTACGTAAGGAAAGCAGTATATACACAACTCAGTATTATGCAATGTCTGTGTGATGACAGAGCCCCTTGGATTGTATCTCCCGTAGCTGCCTTGGTGGTACATGATAGCTAGCAGGGAGTATCAATCTTTCAGTTAGGCGTTTTCTAAAAATCTGATGAATGCTCTTCTCAGGACAAAGGCATACAAACTCCTATAGCAGACACTGTATAAGGTACCCAAGGTCATTCTCAACTCCTTCCTTCCCTCCCATGACAGGAGAGGATAAAAACCAAAGAGCCCATTAGTCCACATCGCTGCATCCTTTGCAGCTTGAAGGCCTTGTGACTGACAGACTTCTCAGCAACCAGAAGCCAGGACACAGGCCTGTACTTCATGGAGAAGCCCCCTCTGGATGAAAAGGTAGTCCAAGTGTCTTTGTCTCTTTGCCTTTTTACTTCTCACTTCCTGTTTCCACCCAGAAAGGCAAAACCCATAGCAACTGTGCATTGGTGGCATTTAGGTTTATCAGGGTTCACCACTGGGTAAGCACGGCTCAGTGGAAAGACTTCAACTATTCACCACTATACAAATTCCAAAGATTTTTGACATTTAAAACTAAAGTATTCCTTGCTGAGGAAGGTTCACAAACTCTGCCGGAACCCCAAATTAAAGATTCCACTTTAAGAAGATGACAAAAAAGAAGAAAAATTAAAAAAAAAAAAAAAAAAAAAAAAAGATTAAGATGCCAAAACGGCTTGACTCTGGCAATTAAGAGTGAGCCACTGGCCCCAACCTTGGTATGAAATTGGACTGAGTCGTCTTTACACATTTAGTGATACCTCTTCTGGGTGAGAGAGTCTATACTAATTGCTGAATGAGTAACAGGGGACCTGTATAATACAAGCTTCAGAAATTCCAAGGAGAAAGTGACTTGTACAAGCCAGAGGCCTCTGAGCAGTAAGGATGAAGCAGGGATACACATTCATTATGCAATCAGGAGTAATATGCCAATAAGTATGCTCATAACAAAAGTTCACAGGGACACTGAGTTTTAACAGAGAAGAAAGATAGAAACCAGGGCTTTTACCTTAGTGGATAAACATTGAGGTAAAAGAGATATACACAGGTTCAATATAAGCCAATGAATAAATAGGCAACACAACCAGTCGCTCAACCACTGAATCACTCCAAAGTATCTCTCTTTGCCATTCCATCTGCTGACTTGATCTGGGTCACCCCACGTGCACTGTACTTGAAATACTGCTTTCCTGGTTTCCAGAAACATATATTGTATTTGCTTGTTCACATATCAGTCCCTTGTACCCAGATTTATTTTTCACTTATTTGAGCTTATTATACATCCCCTGCTAATGTTTTCTTAGAAAGCAGAGCTTTGTACCCTCATGCTCACTCAGGTACTTGAATAGTATTTAGTCCCAGGGAAAAGCCAAATAAACACTGCTAATGAAATGGCTAGTGCACGGCGAAAAGATTACTGAATGCTGAGTGGGGTCCTGAAAGGATGGGGGGCAGGTGGTAGGGACAGTTTAGGCAAGCACACAAATGTGAAGTCCAGCAGCTTCAGGGAAAGAAACAAAGAGCAAGGCGAGGAGCCATGAGTGAAGGCAGAGATGCAGGGTAGAGACCAGCAAGCAGAATGATTCACTCAGATTAATTTCATAATGATGTCTCTGGCTGCTAGGTGGAGTAAACTATGCGGAGACAAGAGTGAAAGTGGAAAGGCCGGACACTGCATGAGGTGCTAGCTATATCTCTAAAAAGTAAGGGAAGCCCATGGGTTGAAAGCCCAATGGACAGACAATGATTTCGGGATTTGTACGCATGTCAAATCACTATTATGTTGATGATTATGAATAGCAAGGGCACCCAAAGAATGAGATCTGACTGGACCAGAGGTGTCTGGTGACCATCAGATACCCAGTTCATAGATATGTCTAAGTTCCTTGAATTACGGTTTATTGTTCCATAACAGATCCTAACTCATGGGAGAGGATGGGTAGAATGTGACCCAACAAGCCTTCCATTTAGACTAGCAGCACTTGTGAGGAACCATGTCTTTCCTCTGCTCTCTCAGTATCCACGGTAAGATGACTATCTACAATGCAGAAACAATTTAACTAACATATCTAGAGCATGACAAGGCAAACCCAAGGGTTTGGCAGTTGACAGAAAAATAGGCTCAGATTCTTCAGCAAGCTTGTATCACAACATTTTGAAAAATGCCCTGAGACCTATGAGTTCAAATAACTTTGGTGGGGCTGGAGAGATGTCTCAGCAGTTAAGAGCATTGCTATTCTTCAAGAGGACCATATTTAATTCCGAGCACCCACACTGCAGCTCTCAACCATGTGTATCTCTAGTTCCAGGGGATCCAACACCCTCTTACGGCCTCTGTCACCACCTGGCATACATGTGATGCACAGACACACATACAGGCAAAAATACCCATAACTGTAAAACAATAAAATAATTTAGAAAAACAATGACGTTAGGTAGGATGTGTTACAGAAAAAGAAACCACGAATTAGGCAAATTCATGAACTTGGTATCTGATGCTACTGAAATTTTTCTATTCATTTTGTGGGTGAGATGTTATCAGTGGGTTCTGTAGAGAACTGGTTTCAGAGATGTACTGACGTATTTAGTATGCTCTTGACTGAACTTTTCTTTAAAATATTTCAGTATCATTTAAAAAAAAAGCATGGTAGAATGATATTCTGGCAAGGCTTCTAAATCTGGATGATAATTACAGTAAAAGGCTAAAGTGCTTTTTATTTCAAGACTATCTTGGAAGCAAGACAAGTCATATATTAAAAAATGTATTGTCTGGACAGCTTTATGAGCCACGTAGAATTAAGGAGAAGCATCTGCAGTGATAAAAATGTCCTAGAATCATTTTAAACTCTTGATGTGAGAAAACAAAACTCTAGTTCATTAGAGGCTATGACAGAAAACTCTGAATGAGCAAATTCCTGAAGACCCTGGTATTGGTAAGTGCAGGTGATTTTGTGTTGGTCTTAGATGGAGGGTAGGGGAATTCATGATCTCTACCCATTGGCTCAACAGGGTTCATACTAGGTTTTAGGGTATGCTCCACTCTCTGGGGAGACTGTAAGAAACAAACCAGAGAATTTCTCTGCCCTCCTGGTATGTACATCCTACAGACAGGGAAAGACTAAGGAACCAAAGAAAAGATGGCATCCTGTCACTTTATAAGATGCTGAGTGCAAAGGGGGAAATGAAATCAGGAAAGCTATCTAGCACACTGGGGTGAGTATTGGGGGTGAGTATTTACTTTTCCAAGTCTTGCTATGGTCTGAGTGTGAAGTGTTCCCCACACACTCATGTATTGAATATGTGGTTCCCAGAAGGTGGTAACATTGCCTTAGGTAGCTTTTAGGAAACGGGTCCTTTAGGGGAAATTTTGGAGTTATAGCCCTCCCTGGTCCTCGGGTATTTGGTCCCAGCCATGAGAAAAGTACTGTACATAGGCAGCTGGAGAAGACACTATGAAACAGGCATTTTAGAAAATGTGCCCAGTCCCCTCTACCACTGTCTACACACATGAAAACGAATACAAAGCTGCAGGTGATCTGAGAGCTAACTGGTTGCCAAGCCTTTCAGGGCTGTCTTAACATAAGAAAGTAGTGAAATCTCTGCCTCTTTGGGGGGACCTTGGGAAAGAGAAAGGGAAGCTGACTGTGTCTATGAAAACATGGTAGTTTTATATGTGAAGTGACCATAGGAACCTGCACCCCTTTTTACAGTAAAGTGCAAACATCCTGTAATATCTGCCACACTTAGTTAGGTTCTCAAGTAAGCCTCTCAGGGAGGAACAGAAATGTCTTCTTGGCTCATCCTCAGGAAAGAAAGGGGAAATAATTGAGGGGAAAAAAAGCCTCAGCAGGGCTCTGCAGGGTTTACCGTCCACACACTCTACTACTTTTTGTTTCAAGGGTTTGAAATAAGCAAAGGGATATTTTAAATTGTATATATACTAAAGGTAAAATAAATGAGGCCATTACTATTGTAACATGAAAGCCTTGGGTAGCTGGAACACTGAGAAAAGCGTGTTCTAGATATGAAAAGGAGTTTTCCACTTTAATTGTTTTTCTTTTTCCAGCAAGCCTGGAAAAACTCTGAGTTAGAATACCAGACACCTGCATTCCTTAAACAATGCAGAAAATGTAGAGGGTCAAGGGCGATACATTCACAGTGTGGCCACGTATTGTGCTTCAGGTTAAATCCACGACAACAGCTGCTTTCATGAATGCTTTGTTCTTTCACAGAGGAATATGACACTAAGTACACAGTCACTCTCCTGATTAGACATGGTTTCAGTTACTGTTGGTCAGCCATGGCCTTAAAATATTTAATGAAAAGTCCCTGAGAGAAACAATCTATGCATTTTGAGTAGCTTTTATTGCTGCAACTCTATATAATGGTTCTATTTGATTTATCAGTTATTGTTCACCCTTACCGTGTAATGTGTAAGTCAAACATTGTTGCAGATCTGTTACACACAGACTAGTGCACATAGGCTGCATATAAGAGGCACGATACTTACCAGGTTTGCAACAGCTGACCACAGGGTCAGAGTTCTACAGAGATGGACAAGTCAGCATGCATAAAATAGTTCCATAAATGATGTGCATGCGTGCATTTGTTTGTGTGTGTGTGTGTGTGTGTGTGTGTGTGTGTGTGAGAGAGAGAGAGAGAGAGAGAGAGAGAGAGAGAGAGAGAGAGAGAGAGAGATTAGGCAATGTCTGAAGAGGAAGACTGAAGAACAGCCTCACCATATAGTAAACTGGAAAGCAGTAAGTGAGTGGGAAGCTACAGGGCAGAACACATGGCAAAGGGCATGACAGACAAAGGTTAACAGACAAAGGGCCAGCAGAAACTGCCAGCAGCTCAGTCTGCTGGAGAGCAGGAGTGAGCATTCACAGAGAACAGAAGGCAGGCGGTGGCCGTACCATGAAAAACTGTGTTTTAAAGGCTGACGACTCTGGACCCTAGTCCACCAGGATGCAGCTCCTAATAAATAAGCTTCAAGTAGAAGTGTGGAAGACTGGTCATCCATCAACACACAGGGGCTGGCAGAAGCCTGGAGGCCAGACAGGTGAAGGAGTGGCAGGTGCCCTGTAGAGGAAGCTCTGGGGAAGCACAGCCAAGGAGGCTGAGGAAAGTGAGAGGTTCCAGAAAAAACAGAACTGGTGGCCATCTGGATGGAGGGGTGCAGTAGGAAGATGAATCTGGTGCTTCAAGATGGAGACACGGGGTAGAGATGGTTACTAATGGCAACAGGATATAGCAGGAGGAACGGGTGGCAAGGAGCAGAAGTTAATGGATTCAGCTTTGATCATGATGGATTTGAGATGCTGAGAGATACTGTTGGAAAAAATCCAACAGACAGCTAGGAATGAAGGGCCAGAAATTTGGACCACAAACAGTCTATGAGAAATCTCCTTCTTATGACCCCTAAATAAACAGCATGGTCCCTTAACAAACAAACAAACAAACAAACAAAGTGCTACAGTTCCTGAAAGTCCACAGACAATGGACCAGATGGCCATTCACTTTGTGCACTGTTAACATTTACATTATCACCTAGAATAGAAACGCTTCAGATGTCTAATTGTACAGCCCTCACTTCCTTCCCTGATCACCCTACATGTGTCTCTCAAGGCTCAGGCCAATTCAGAGACCTGTGAGAGAAATCCTGAGATGGCATCTAGATTTTACTCGAGAGTTTAACTGGGAACAATGTTTGAAACAGTACTGTGAGTGAGGAGACGTCCTAAGGCCCCCAGAGGACGCCAGGGACTGTAGACAGTGCTGAACTCCGTATGTATTATGAGATGTTATCCCCTTTACAAATATGTCTATCATAAAGTTTACTCTTACAAATCAGACATAATAAAAAACAAACAACAACAATAAAGCAATTAGAATAGTGCCTTATAATAAGAGTTATATGAATAGAGTCCTTTTCTCTCAGTATGTTATTGTATGGTTTTGTTTTGTTTTTCTTTTCTTTCTTTCTTTCTTTCTCTCTCTTTTTTTTTTTTTTTGATGGTATGTTATTTTATGGCTTCTGTTGACAAAAAAAAGCTATCAGCACCAGGTCTATCCTTTACAACCATTATTAAGTAAAATACTTAAAAAAAAAAAAAAAAAAAGGCATTGTAATACCAGAACTTCCAGTCTGATAATGGAGAGGGCTACTAACAGCCAGGTAACATACACAGTGTGGATCATGTCCTGAGCAGAAAAGGAGCAGATGGCACAAAATGTCACCATGCTATTCAAAACAGCATGCAACTGAAAACTTTATGAAGCTTAATTTTAGAAATTTCTAGCTAATATTTTTAGATCACGGAAGCCAAAACCATATGATAATGGAAGCAATAAGAATGCTGGTGGATATGATGCGCTAGAACTTCTGCCAGAAGGGAGGTCCCCAAAGGGATAAGGAGAGTCAGCTCCCCCGCCTCACAGTGCACATCCCATTGGAGGAGAAGGAGACAAAGAGCTGATCAAAGGCTAAAACACGAGGTCAGTGTCAGGACACGGAAGGCAGGATGCCAAGACTGAAATAGTGAAGAATGGCTTCTTCTAAGAGGGGTGATTAGTTTCATTTCTGTGAAAAAAAGGAGTTGATATCCAAGACAAAAATAAACTGTCCATGCTCCTGGGTCAAGGGAAAGGTATTATAGGCAGGGCAATATGTCTGTTCTGGGATGCAAGAGCTTGCTAAGCTGGCTTGTATGGTACTGAGTCAGTAGGGTTTGGAGAAGCCTGGGGCGATAATTGGGTGGAGGGGCTGGTCTGTGTGAAGAAGGTAGACCAGGGTGTTGGGAAGGTAGCAATGTCAGTAAAGTGGCTGCCTTGGAAACATAAGAACCTGAGTTTAATCCCCAGAATCTCTCATCTCTCTCTCTCTCTCTCTCTCTCTCTCTCTCTCTCTCTCTCTCTCTCTCTCTCTCTCCTCTCTCTCTCTCCTCTCTCTCTCTCTCTCTCTCTCTCTCTCTCTCTCTCTCTCTCTCACACACACACACACACACACACACACACACACACACAAACACACACACAAACCACAAAAACATAGATTCTACGAAGCTCTATAAGTGGTACCCATCATCATTGCCTTCATTTTTCCAAACAAGGCTTCGGCGTATTCTCCTTTTACATCAGTTTTTTAAGTAAGTTGGAAAGCTACCCGTGCATCTTAGAGAGTTCTATGTCAGGCTTATGTATGCACATGCTCCACACTGCACCTCCGCCAGAGAGGATATAAACTCAAGTTTGCATGGTGGAACGGATGAATGTATAGGAGAAAGTTAAGGGCAGTGCACATTAGAAGGGCGCTGCAGATTTTTTTTTTTTAAAGGCACTTTATTTTTAATGTACTAAGATTGTATTGGCAAGAATGGACAGAGTTAGGTGAATGCAAACCTGGCAGAATTTGCAGAAGGAACAATGTGGAGTTCCCCAAATCTAACTTCAGGAAGTGTTTTGAAAGATAGAAAAGACTTCATAGAACCCGAGTGGGGGGTAAGGCAGCCAAGAACAACATCTGTACACATTGGAGGTCATTGATGTGTAAAATAAGGTAGCTTGAGCTAGAGAGGCAAGTCTTGAACGATTAGACTTAACTGATGTTCAAAGTCAAGACAACAAGAGAGAGAGACAGAAAGGGAAATCTACAATAACCTAAGAAAGATGACCAGGGAACAGAAATTCAATGGACAATGTAAAACGAACAGTGGTGACCAGATAGGTATAAACCAATAAACAGAAAGACCCAAAAGCCTTGAGTAAAGAGTGCACAAGAAAAGCAGGCTGGAAATGATAAGGATAGGCAAGTTACATACAGAAAGGGGATCCTGACAAATAGAGGAAATAAAGGATTCCAACTGCCTTTTAAGCTTTAGGTGGTCTGTGATGAGAATTTGCTATGAATGTTTGCATTCCTGAGCCTACACATGTCTGGGCCTTGTCTGTGCATATACTGCTTCCTGACAGAAAAACAAAGAGGGTCTGAGGAAAAGCCTGTCACTCATACTGATGACAGCAAGAACATCCAATTTTAGGGGTCAAATCGAAGACCACAGATGTCATAAATGTGTATCTGAAACACTTACATAGTCAGTTCTCATCTGCATGCTTAGGAAAGAGGCTGTCAAGTAGAAGGAAGTTAGAAAGCTACCTGTTACACATGCTCTAGGTCCTGGGATGCTAAGGGAGTTTTGGGATGAGGTTGGTGGCATCTCATGGGATAGGTGCCTAGAAACGCCGTGTCAGAGGACTTAGCATCTGGGCACTCTGTGATTAAATGGAATGCTGCTGTCCTGGAATACCTTGTAGACACATTTTCATAAAGCCAGAGTACTTCAGTACAACTTCTGCTGTTTGTACGACTCCTAGACTCCAGTTTTCCAATAACAGTAGCTAGAAAATTCTTCTGGAGGCCGCTTAACATATCAAAGGTTACACAATGGAAGGAAATGAACAGTTATTCCAGGGGGCAGAAGATTAAAAGCTTAATCTTCTCTTACTTATAATTCTTCTGCATTTCTGAAATGCATAACTGAGATCTATAATGGAAGTTTTTGAAATATGGCAATTGAAAGTTTCAACAGCCACTAAGTCTCTATTTAAAATATCCAAGAGAACCAATGTCAACTACATACTAATTTAATAGACAATTTCTAGTCATCAGGAATCAGATTTTCCAGTATTTTTTGCATATTTAAAACATAAAATAGGCATATAAAGAAGAATATCAATACTTGCTTACTCCCAACAGCTACTTAAAACAGCTACTCAGCCTCATCTAATACAAAAAGCCTACGATGTCCTTATCGACTACTATCAGTTATAATAGTTACAAGGCCTTAAAAGAGTCAACCGAAGAGAGAACACATTATAATAACCATGATTATCTGACAGAAGGGGAACACTGGGCACAGGGCCCTGAAGAGTGCTTTTGTAAGTGACAGCGTGAGATGGGGCTGGCTGAGAGATCTGATCTGGACATTCCCAGCCCCACTGTGGTCTGCCTCTCTTCAAGATCCAGTCTGCACAGTATATATGTGTTCATTCACTAGTCTGTAGATCAAAAAGAAAACACTGCGATACAGATTTTCTAACATTTCCCATGTCAGAGTAAACAAGCTCAAGCCGATATACTAGGGTTCAAGCACTGTCTTTTAAAATGTATTCTTTAATTTATTCTTTGAGAATTTCATCCACGTTTACAACGTCTTTTGATGAAATTCATCCTATCTTACTCCTCCCTCCTTCTCCTCTCACATTCCCCCTTTCACAGTCACCTCCCAACTTCATGTGCTCATTATTTATTTACCTATTAACCAGGCAGTCTATTGGAGTGGTGCCGCTGGCATGCGCTTAGGCACAGGGCCAACCTGGGTGCATGGGCAACCTACCCTGGGTTACAGCCCTGAAGAAAGACCACGCCCCCCATGGAGCTAGCTAACTGCCAAGGAGTGAGGCTTCCTGAGCCCCTCCACCAGCCACGTTAGAGTTTTGACTGGCTGGGGCTGGTGTATGTAGTTACAGCTGATGTGGGTTCACATGTGCAGCAGGCCAATCATATCACAACATAACAAAACAAACCCCTTTCTTTGGTAGTAGCCTTCTGCAACCTTTGGCTCTGACACTTTCTGTGACGATCCCTGAGCCTCAGAAGAGTGACACAGATGTCATTTAGGGCTCATCACTCCACACTCTCAGTCTCTACAGTTTGACTAGTTCTGGGTCTCTGTCTAAGAGTCCTCCACTGTGAAAAAAAGACCATCTCGCTTGCGAACGGGACTTCTCTTTCCTCACCTACTGGGACTCACAAGTCCTAATTCCAGCTGAACAGGGCAAATCCATCGTCGTTAATTTCGCATTTAAATCCCAGTCCACTGGAAACGTTATTTCATAAACGTGGTGAGTCTAGGATGTGGTTTCAAACCTGCCTAAGTTATTAATGACTGACTTCCTTCTACAGAAAAAAAAAATGGGTTTATATTTTGCTGAGTTTCTTATGGAAAGCTGTCATTACTACTAGTTCATGCCGAGTAGTTCTATTAAGAGAAACATCTTTGGGCATAACAATTTAATATGCAAATTAAATTTTTCAAATGACTTTTACATGAGGCAGTGATAAATTCCATATAAACCAGGGGTTTTACAGTAAAGGTGACATTATTGAAATTTGGTTACAGTTTCAACAAGAAATTAGAAGCCGGGCGATAGTGGCACACATCTTTAGCCTTGAAAGACAAACAAATGAGTGAATGAATGAATGAATGAATGAATGAAAGAGTCCTGTGGGTGCTAGCACCTGAATCCAGTCAAAATAATAAGGATCTCTGTTTCCTTACTCTTGCCTGGCTGTCTTGACTATGGCTCACTGCCTTAAAAATCTCCATCAGTGAATAATCCAGCCCTTCCAATAACACTCACAAATGTTAGTGGTATGTGTCATTTGATGATTTCCTATTACTGGGCAGTGTGTGCCAGGGCTCAGTAAGCACTGTCCACTGCCAGATGCACCTCAGATAGCACCAGCCAAGTCCTGCCCAGCAAAGGCCTTCCTTTCTGTCATCACCTGCTCAGAAACCCAAACAAACCCCACTGGCTTGGTCTCACATCTATAATCCAGTAAAGGCTATTAAAGCGATTTGTTTTCCTTCTTGATGTCTATGCGGTCCAAGTCTATTAAATACAGAAACACAGCATCTCTAATAAGACCTTGGTAGTGGCAGCCGGTGTCCTCAAGGGAGAAGCACAAGTCTCTGCTATTCTCCTATTCATCATTTTCAAATTAGTCCCTTTATTCAGAGAAGAGCCAGACGGCCCAGCACAGCGCCAGAAGCTGCCCAGCCAGCACTGTGACAGTCGCTTCTCAAAGCCACGTGCTGTTTCATCAATTCCATTCTTTCTTGACTCATCCACTGACAAAGATTTAAGGCTTTAATTTATCTTTTGTGTGATTCACTTGGTGTCCGTCTAACATCATTAGTGTTTTCTTCTCCCTTGAGCGTGCAGTGGCATTTTCTTAAAATGCAAGGCAGAAATTGAGCAAGATTATTCTGAGATTTTCAACCCCACTGATACGAGGGAGAAGATGTATGGCCAAATAAACCTTACCCCTCTCTCCTCGTCTCATGGAATTTAAAAGACAGGAAGTGTTGACCTGAAGCAGGAAGGTCATAAATTCTCATGACAGCTGGGTATCAGGTAAGGCTGTGAATGTACCAGGATCATTACTGAAGACAGAAGTGATGAAATTTCCTGCTTGATTGGATAGCCATTTTTCAAAATCTTCAAGCCAGGTAATTGTAAATGGGACTCTCTATAAAACCATGTGGTTGTTAATCTCAGAGAGGTTCTTGGGGTACAGGGACCATAATGAACCTGATTCTGCACTCACTAAACCTAGCATGGTGCAGCTCGCAAGCCCCACCTTGATGTGAACCTCCTCTGCTGCCTACGAAGACTGGTGAACAGTTCATGAACCTCTGGGCTTAGCATGGGCCTGCGGGGCAGCATCTGACAGAGGACTAAACAGATGGTAGGCCACAACAGAGAACTCCAGGAGTAAGCCTTGAGACTCAGAACAGAAAGTGCAGGATGGCAGTGTTTTGGAATTATTATTATTATGTTCTTAGCTACAACTAAATATATATGGACCAAATTGATACAACTTAAGATCAGATCAAACTAGGGTGACTGACTTCCCCCTAATCTAACAGCTTCAGAAAACTTCAAATTGAATGCAATGGACATTAAGAAGACAGATTCTCCCATGCTTTTAATGGAACCAAATATCTTAAAATATGACATTTCCCCCCAGAATATATAATGGTATTTTACTGTAATAAAAAGGACATTATAGTTAGACGTCACAAAGTAATTTGGTACAAATGAGAAGTCTTAATTAACATTTATTGTACTTAAGCACATGTTGATGACAGCATTTTAAGGCTATAGATAGGAAGGCTTGAGGCTTATTTTGATCTGAGAGAGAGAGAGAGAGAGAGAGAGAGAGAGAGAGAGAGAGAGAGAGAGGAAGAAAATGGTAAATGAGCCTCCAAATTGGAGTTTCTTCTCTCTGCCTCTCCCCTGCAACTTTTTGGACAGAGTCTTATGCAGTTCTAGCTGGTGTAGAACAAGCTATGTGGACCAGGCTGACCCTGAATTCCCAGACACCCTCCTGACTTTGCCTCCCAAGTGCTGAGACTATAGACATGAACCATGACACTTGGCATAACTGCTTTCTTGAGATTTAGATTTACAAATTTTTATGTTATGTGTACTGGTGTTTTTGGCTTGCATGTATGTCTGTGCAGCAGATGTATGTGGTGCCCATGGAGGCCAGAAGAGGGAGGCAGATCCCCAGGAACTGGAGTTACAGGTTGTCTGCCATCATGTGGGTGCTGGGAACTGAACCCAGGTCCTGTGTACAGAGCAACCAGTGCTCTTAGCCTTTGAGCATTTCTCCTGCCCCACTGGGGTTTTCTAACATCAGCACAGTCCACGATATCGTAGAGCTGTCCTGGACACTATGGAGTGTTTGGCAATGCCCTCATCTCTACCCCCTCCCCCCCATGACAGGGACATTCCTACCTCACTCCCACCCACCCTGTGACAACCAAAAATGCATGCAGATATTCCCAAAGGCCCCTTGAGTGGAAACCACTCCACCTTGGGAGTTACTGCTCTTAACTGGAGTGTATTTGTTTCTTAAATCATAGAATGCTTGCCAGCACCTGGTAGTCTCATGAACCTGTATTTCCTGGGATTTTTGCCCACAGGTTTTTTTGGGTATTTATTTTCGTTTGTTGGTTTTGTTTTTAAAGAGCTTCAACTTGGCAGTTAGAAACAAAAGGATGAAAAAGTCCAAGAATGGACATTAAGGGCCAGTGTGGGGACACATCTCTATAACCCTCGCTAATCCGGAAGCTGATGCAAGAGGACAGAAAGCTGAAGGCTTACCGAAACTACACAGGCAGACTCTGTCTCAAAAGCAAATTAAAAACATATAACAACAAAAAGGGCAAAGGCTGCATTTCAGTGGTAAAGTGTCTCCCGCCAAGCATAAGGCCTTAGGTACAATGGTCAGTACTGCCAAAATACAAAGCAAAACAAACACGGATTGACTTTTATACAAGGGCCCTAGAAAAGTAGTCTCTTCTTCATTCATAACTACAATTTTATCTCACTTTCTGAAGAACTAAAATATTTATGTAGGCACCACATTAAAGGTCATTAAGAAACCATTTATTTTTCTTTGGTCTCAGCATTTTTTTTAACATAATTTCTAGCTTTAGAGATTTCTGATGCAATTTCTTGTAATTATTGCATATCTAAAATTATGTTCCTTAGGTTTTTTTTTTTTTTAAATACCAATTAGTTTGAGTATGTATGCTGACCTTTGGCTATTATGACTACATCTGTGTATGTGTTTGATGTCACGGCCACTCCAATTCTACTCAAATATTTGCTGAGTACCTAATGTGTACAAAATTTTGCCAGGTGTTCCCACAAGCCAAGTCACATAAATACAAACTTCCAGGAAGTCGGGTGGGTTGTTAACACTTGGAACCCCACCACTGGATAAATTTGGGCTTCTGAGTTTCTTTCTGAGCAGTTCTAACTAGCTGTAAGAAGAAATGGCATTTCTTGGAGAAAAATAAAATTGAGCAAAATAAGTTTTATTTTCTAGCTATCATACACATCCACTGTAATGTTTCCGACATCCAAAACACAGGATGGATCTTAATCTTATTTTTTCCTATATGTTACAACGTTTTCTTACTTTGGCATTGCAAGAATTGCCTCATTGTCATCCATCAACTCTCTCCAGTTATACTAACAAAGACTCAATAACACAAAATAGAAAAGTGATGGGCAGTCGAGAAGGATGGTGCGGTGCTGAACTGTCACAGTCACTGCTGTCTTCCCAATATACCAGGTTTTAAAGGAGGACCTGAACTCAAGAACTGCAGTTCAAGAAATAGCAGGTATACAGGTAAAGGAAGTGGAGCCAGTGAGACCAACAAAACAAGAGAGGGAATGCGGGGAATCGGGAATCCAGGCAGAACAGAATAAAACAAGACAAAGACAGGGACAAGGGGCTAGAAGAAGGTACAGGAGATATTTAGGTAGCAGGGGAGACTTGCTTATCTGCTTAATTAACATATACTGAGCATCGACCAAAAACCCAGTACCTTGTTGCAGATTTCTGCAACAGTTAGCTGTGAAAGTGTCATCAGTACAGCAGGGAAGAAAGGTGATGTTAGGTTCCAAGGTGAATGGGGTTGGCTTGGATGGACTGTTATGTGGAAGATGATCTGGCCCCAAATGGGAGGAATTAAGTGCATCTAGAAACATTAAAGTCTCAGCTGATGTTACAGCATAAATAAGAAATGGAATTAACTATAGTTACACAACTTGATAGCTTAGAAAATTCAGAAGCAATTACTGGAAGAAATTAACCCTGGTCTTGAGAATTGAGCAAAGTATGTTTAGAAACGTGAGGGTATCAGCAAGTCTAGGATGTGTGGGGTATATAAATGGTTATCTATTCAATCTGTCCTGATTAGAAAGATCAGGGGCAAAGAGAGGAAGGAAGGAAGGAAGAAAGGAAGGAAGGAAGGAAGGAAGGTAGGGAGGAGGGGAGGAAGGAAGGAAGGGAGGAAGGAAGGAAGGGAGGAAGGAAGGGAGGGAGGGAGGAGGGGAGGAAGGAAGGAAGGGAGGGAGGGAGGGAGGGAGGAGGGGAGGGAGGAAGGAAGGAAGGAAGGAAGGGAGGAAGGGAGGAAGGAAGGAGGGGAGGAAGGAAGGAGGGGAGGAAGAAAGGAAAGGAAGGAAGGAAGGGGGAGGGAGGGTCAATGAATTGCAAGTTGCTGCTGGGATGCCGACTGTGAAATGGAACAAGACCTGGTGAGTATTTCAGATGTAAGACCACAGTAATAGTTGGCACCACTAAGGGTACACTGTTTTTAAGGGACGAGGGAGGTGGGGACCTGAAACAGAATACAAACAAAGATGACTAGAGAGGAGCCAGATAGCATTTCAAGTGGATGGTGATGACAGCGTGACCATGTGACCCAGGGTGCCTGTCCCCTTCAGGTGAAGACGGAGGTCTGAGTGCTCTCTCTCTGGTCTGGATAGCATACTGTATGCCTTCTCCAGGAGGCAGCATAAGACATTCAAACAGTACATTCAAAGGAGAAAAACAAACGTCTCATAGTTTGGTGTTTGTAACTGTGAGAACAGAAATAGAATCAGAGATGGGTATCAAGAAGGTACAGTTACTCAGTGACTGTAACGAATAAACAAGAGACGGGTCAGAATACAAAGATGGATCAGTAGCAAGAGAAAGGGCCGTGGATTCAGTGCTTTCCTACAATATCGCCTGTGATAGTTGCAATGGTGTCAGTAAGGCAGAGAAAGTGTAGGATTAAAAGATCAAGACTCCTGGAAAACTAGATCCAATAAAAATTCGATTTTATAAGATACATATAAATGTCTTATATGGGGAAGAAGCCTGGCAAAGGCCGGTAGCTCTCAAGAAATTAAAAACAATCATTTTAAAATTAAAAAGTCCCCATGGGGGCTGGGAGACAGGGCTTTGGTAAGGAGCTTGCCACATACTCATTCATGAGAGCTCTAGTTTGGTTCCTTAGTATCCATGTCTAAAAAAATAAGGTGGAGGATAATTAAGGAATACACCCAATGTTGACCTCTAGTCTCTACACACACACACACAAACACACACACACACACACACACACACACACACACACACACACACACTGTTCTTGTGACATCAATATCAGATCATCAACATGGTTATAAATACATATCTAGTGCCTTAGAGTTTTAACACCAACGAGAGAAGTTTCCAGGTTTAAATGCCATGCTACATATTTTCTAAGTCAACAGTCAGGTGAGAAATTGGAAGTTAGCAAGTCGAGTATCCAACAGCCTATGAGGAAAGACAATGGCTACATAACTTGAATTCCCTTTTAGAATGCTGATTATATTGGCATTCTGTGGTCAGAGACCTAGGGACCAGATTTCCAAAAGCCTCTGAAACTTTCAAATCTAGACGTGGCTGAGAAAGGACAGGAACGGGCTTGTGAATGAGCACTGGGCCACCTCATTTCTAGAAAAAGAAATTATTATTAAGTTGAATCCACGCCCGTTCCACGTGTGGCACATGGAACAGAGGTATGGGGGGGCAGCCATAATGGGGAACCCCTAACTCATTCAGTGGCAAAAAAGTATTAGAAGCAAATTCTGCTTCACTGAGACTTCTTGCCTGGCAAACAGAAGGCTTACACATAGACTTTGAATTCTTATCACTGAGAAATACCTGAAAAATCTATTCTCTGTTTCCTTGGCTCTATGTCAACATAAATCAAATGTAGTGTTTTTTGTTTGTTTGTTTGTTTGTTTTTGTTTTTTGTTTTTTAGGGGCAGGGGAGCAAAACAACTAGCCAGGTGTAGTTGTGGAAGCCTCTAATTTGATACTCAGGAGTCAGAGGCAGGTAGATCTCTGTGAGTTCTAGGCCAGCCTATTCTACATAGCAAGTCTAGACCAGCCAGAGTTACATAGCTCTCAATGTAGTCTCTATCCTGTCTCAAAAACAGATGGATGGATACATGAAAATAGTAAAGAAGGAACATAAAGGACTATAACTAACACACACACACACACACACACACACGTCCTGCCAAACTCAGGCAATGAAACCTTGTCTTAATAATAGCGAGGACAGGATTCCTGGTGTAAGTTCTTTCGTATCAGTAAAAGGGTTAGAAACATCACATACACATGTAGAAAAATCCGTGGCTGAAGCGAGAGGACTCGGATAGAAAGCTGGAGTCCCACATTTGGCGGTATGGTATAGCCTGAATCAACCAATGAACCAGGTCATATTTCTAACTCAGAGATTCTGGTTTCCTAGCCTCATGGTTTGAATATGGGTGTTTGTCTCCAAGTGAAAGGGGCATAGAATAGTGAATTAAGGGAGATCCCACGGAATAGGAGGGAAGATTGTGTCTCCAAGCGATCATGAAACTGAATACAGTTGAAGAACTTCAGCAAGCATTTATGAATGGTGCTAACTATAGTCTAAGGGAAATGATGAAATTCCCCAAAGCGAATACACACGCGCACACACAAAACAATACTTCCTTAACACAATTTTGTACTAAGTTCATGATTGACAAAATCCCTGGAAGAGAGTTGAAAAGTACTTCCAAATGACAGACCAAAACCATAGCTCCAATCTCACATCTACCAACTTCGAGGGGCTGTTAGTGGGGTTTGGTCGGTATTCTTGACAGTCAAATGTAGCCGTTAAATTACTTCATGATGGTTAACTAACGTTAACTGGCAGGTGATAATCACAACAGCACCTGGGGGCAGATCTGTCTGCTAGTGGCAAATATAACAGGAGTGGAAGCCATCTTCCCAGTGTGAAACACGAAGACGCATTCATAGAATACAAACACTGTCATCATACGAGATGGTCCGGCCTCCCTGAGAGCCAGGACAAAAGCCACCTTACCCGCCATCAGTGTAGTCCGTGTCTGCTCCACCCCACCAGACATCAGAGTCATCCTCTTCTGCGTCGGCAGAATCAACGTTGTCGCTTTCCTCAGCCAACGGGCAGCACACGAACTCCACCCCTCGGAACTTGTCGATGCCACAGGGCAGCAGCATGCCATAGTCATGCAAGTTTGTGCTCTTCTCACTGCATGTCTACAAAAGGAAAGAGGAGACGGTGAGGGTGCAGAGATGTGCACACGGCAACCCCAGCCAGGACAATCGGCTGGGACACACACACTGGGAACCAATTTCACAAGGCAAGGGCAACTTGAGGCCTGAATTCATTGACAACCTGGTCTTCAGCATGTGCTGCTTGGTACTCTATATTGGCATCTTGATATCTGGGCTGAAGAGATGGCTTGGTGGTTAAGCTTGCTGCTCTTGCAGTGGACCCCTGCTCCATCTCCAGAAGCCACATGATGGTGCACAACCTTCCTTACCTCCAGGTACAAGGGATCCAATAACCTCTACTGATTCTGTAGCCTCTAGGCACCAGGCACACACCTGATGCCTATAAAACACTCATATACATAAAAAAATATATCTTTAAAAAATCTTCTAAAATGTGTTTTGATGTTACAAGGCAAAGGTTAAAAGAAAATGGTTCAGAAGGCTCACATGGAAACAAAGAGCAGAGGCTTTGGGCTACGATGGTTTATCAGGAGTTGAGGGTGTCTCCTATGTCTCCTACCCATTCCCACATCCATGCCAGATGCAGATTTCATCCACTCAGTTCCACCTTATTCTGGATACTCGGTCTCTTGGCTCATTTCCCAGAGTCCCACTCACAGGAAGGAAGAAACTGTCCTCTACAGTCACAAAGAAATCAGAACTCACAGCAGAGGGATTTCTTTCTCAGGGTCTTCTTGATTGTCTTGGGATCTGTTAATTTCACACAAATCTACGCTACTAGAAAACTGAGAAACTATCTCCCGGTGACAAAGAAAAGATTAATAATTCAACATGCCCAGGGAAGCAGTAAAAATATTACAAATGTATTTTAACCTCACAGGAGTCTAATAGTTTGCTGTTTCTTAATTACAAAGTATTTTTCCTTTGAAAACTCTGGGAAAATGCAAAGTGAGGTTATTGGTTGGGAAGCTGCACTTCCCATTATGTGGTCTGCCTTAAGCTCAGCTGGCTCCTCAACCTCCAAAATCACTTTTACATAAGAAAGTTTGTTTTGTGGTGAGTCAGAACACTATTTTATGAAACGCAAAAACAATGTCGAATCTTTTTATTTTTTTCCTTCATCCTTGAAGCTCAACAGATTTGACATTTGGACCACATAATCTGCCTGGTAGTCAGGCCTGGTAGTACAGACCTGTAATTCTGGCTACTTGGAAGGCTATGGCAAGTTCAAAGCTTGGTTGGACTATAGAGTGAGTTCAAGGCCAAACTGAGCCACTCAGCAAGACTCTGTATCACAAAATAGAAGGTAGAAACAAGGACTGGGAATCAGCTCAAAGAGGGATTGTAGCTCAGCACACACAAGACACTGGATTCAATCCCTGGTAGAAAGCAAAAGAAATGTTGCAGGGTGGAGGCTGCCCTGTTAGCTATAGGGCAGTTAGCACACTGCTGGTCTCAGACTGCTCGGGGCCAATGGTGGCAAAAAAATATGTCCAACTTTCCTAGGAAGAAACAGGGATGCAAAACCGATCCTCTTGGTGAAAACTCCTGAGATACATAGAGGACCTTAATTTTAGTATACTCATGCCACCATCCTGACACAACCACTTAGGAGAAAAACATTATAATTATATCAAAAGGACAGTGTGATTTTGAGAGTGATCATTCCATAAAGTGATATTGCATTTTATTGTCTTTAATCTTTCACTGATTCAGTCAAAAGCAGGGGTCAGCAAAGGCCTGAGCATGCTGCCACAGGTTCATCCACTGTGGAAAGGAAGGTGGCAGGGTAGCCTGGTGAATACAAACCCGGAGGGTATAACAAAGATATGGTGACTGTGGCCTTCGAGGTGGTGTTGGACATGTGGTCTCTTTGTTCTACAACTGCACTCACTAATAGCTAGTTAAATTATGAAAACCACATGGAACAAAAATAAATAAAAAATAGAAAATCAATTGAAAAAAAAATGTACATCTTTAAGTCACACCTATTGAAGACGACAGTTTTATGTTCATTGTAAGATATGGTCCAAACATATAACTAACAGGCACTATTTTTGATCAGTAGAACTGTTCCTGGACAGAGGAGGCCAACTATGTGCACAGACAAGGCGCACAACAGCTCATTGGGAGTTTCTGTTTAGTGGCCTTGCAAACAAAATTACTCTAAAAACTAAACTCCATTTTTAAAATGCTTTAGTTACTTGCATAGGGTTTCTATAAAGAACTCGTTGCCTTGAGTAGGTCCTAAAATGTCTTTGTATGCCCCCAGGAAAACCTCTCTGTCAGAAGGTAATCATGGGCTGGTACCTCTTTGGCGACAGTGTGCCAGTGAAGGTGGGTCTCACAAACATCCATCCGCTCCTGGTGAAGAAACTTGCACTTGTCAGGAACGAGAAGGGCATCGCTCACAAACTCACCAACTGAAAGAGAGAAAAGCCATGCCATGTCATTCTGTGTGCACCTACTGACCTCACCATGGAGACCCAAGGGCCAGACAGAGGTCAGAGAACTTACCCAACTTTCCATGCCTAAAAATTCCCCACCAAGACCTCAGGACCTTGACAATGGTTCAGCACCCAACTTTTTTGCCACCATGACCTTGTTGTCCATAAGCTCCCTACACAGATGAACTTGATGGTTACATATTCCCTACATATTCCCAGTGTCATCTCCTTTAACTGACCTCAGTTTCTCCCTCCAGATAAAAGCTGCAGAGCTAACCACTGACAGGCATTGTCAGCATGGAGTAAAATACAAAAATGAACAGTTTCAATTTGAGCAGAATCAACATTAATGTATTTGTTTCTGTATTCTGAGATTTTTAAACTGCTTGCCAACTATTAGAGACTATAGCATTTTAAAATGTTAACCCCCAAACAATGTATACATACACATGTGTATTATATACGTGTTTATATAAAACACATGGGAGAGATAAGTCCATTTAAATTCTGGAATCTGTTTTCTTTGAACTTTACATTTCATGTGAAATGTTCCTAGGCGTGACTGGCACTGCAGATCTAGAAATATTACATAATGTCCCTCATAACACTCACACACTCATGAGGGTGAAAGATGGACAGTGGAAAATAACTCATAGGCTGTGAAATTAATTTCTCTTGATTTTAATTCACTGTGGTATCCCCACACAGTAAGAACACAATCTGCACACAATAGGTAATGAATATCTGTTGAAGAATGAAGAAGTTACATTCTGCACTAGAATGAAGTGTGTACTGGGCCATCATACTGAATGAATCGAACAGGGTGCACTAGGAAAGGTGTTCAGATAGAAATAACATTAAAGATGAGTCTAGATGGGTGAGCAGAATATGCCATTCAGGAATGAAAAGAAGTTTCTCAGTGTATAGACAGTTTCTATTTATCATCTGAGTTTCTCTGCTGTAATAAAATACTCTGACAAACACAACCTAAAGGAGAAAGAGCTTATTCTGGATCATGGTTCAAGGATACAGTCCACCATGGTGGGGAAATAAAGTCGAGGAGCCCAAAACCACTGTGACATTACATTCACAATCAGGAAGCAGAGAATGATGAATACAACCTGCTTCTCTGCTCCCCCTTTCCACTTATATAGTCTAGGATCCTGACCAGGGAATAGTGGTGTCACCCACAGAGGGCGAGTTGATCCACCCCAGTTAACACAATCAAGATAACTGGCCACAGGCATGCCTAGAGGCCAGTCTGTCATGCGACTCCAGATTCCATCAAGTTGATGATTAACACTGACCATCACACTATTACATCCCTATCCCTGATGCAGTTCTAGCAAACATGCTCATGCTGGACAGATGGATGAATGGATAATGGATGCATGGGTGGATGGATAGATCGATGGATAGATGGATGGATGGATGGATGGACAGATGGGTGGATGTCAAAGGGCACTTCAAAACTTCCCACCAGAGCAAAACCAAACAAAAAAACAAACCAAACAAACAAACAAACAAAAAAGAACTGCATCAATTATGCATCTCACTCCACACAGCAATGATGTAATAATCTATAAATCTACTTCCCAAGTGAGAAACCTCTGCCAAGAATCTGTGTACCTCAGGAGATTATAACCTAGTTCCAGAGCTAAAGAGATATGAACTATAAGGAAAGAGACAGCAATGCAAATGATGTCACAACTTTCTTTTATGTAGCGTGATATAAAATAAAGCAAAACAAATAACAAAAACAATAAACAAACTCAGAAGAAGAGTGGGAGAATTCAAATAAAGGCAGTCTTTCCTTAAACGAACGCACCTTTCCCAGGAGAACTACTAAGGGTATCTGAGGTCAGGTAACCAATCCTGGCTGCTAGGAAGAACACCTAATGTTTGAGGTATTTCAGGACAAGGCTACAGGGGGCCTGAAATGACCACTGGCCCAGCCTCCTCAGTTAGCATTCGTCAGCCATACTTACAACTGTTCAGAATACTAAGTGATGTCTTTCTGTTTTATATGCAATTACTGGAAAAATTAAATGGCCAAACTAAGGCTATTAATACTGAATTATTCATTTGCGAGACGATCAAAAGAAAATATAAGATGTTCTAAACCATGGCTTGAATAAGTTCTTGGGGTATGAATAAAAAAACTGGTGCCAAGCAACAAAATAAAACTCATCTGTTTCAATCTGTGTCCAGGCCTATATCACAATGCTGACCCAGTCACTGAAGGATACTTACTTCAGTAAAATGCAATGCCTGTCCACAGGGCAGACACTGCATTAATTACATTCTAACAATTGTCCATTCTATTTTAAAAGGATACTGGAATTTTTAAGTTGCAAATACTTTACTTCATATTACAAAGATCACTATAAGCTGCAGATACTGCCTATAGCTAAAGGAAATTGCTTTAGCAAAGGACTGGTATTAGTTACTTAAAAAGCCCTCAGGACAAAGGGCAAAAGGAAAAGCTCATTTTGCACTATCATTAAAATGAAATTTAGCAATGGACAGCACTTCTTATCTTCCTCTGAGGGTTGGGAAAGCATATTAGAAGGCTACTCATCAGAAAGGTTAAGAGGTTAAATTAGAAAAATCTCCTCCAAAGTTGGAGAGAGACTGGAGAGAGATGGCTTGGCAGTTAAGAGGATGTTGAGTTCAGGTCCTAGCATCCACACTGCAGCTCCAGCCCCAGTGTGATCCAACATGTCTGGCCTCTGTAGGTACCTGCACTCACATGCAGGTATCCACCCTGGGACATACACACATACACATAATTAGAAATGAAAATAAATCATAAAAAAACTTTAAGAAAGAATCAAAAGGAATTGAAGCCTCTACACAACTTAGAAATCCAATTAAAAAAAAAATCTATGCTAAGACAGAGTTTAGTTTTATGGGAAATCTGTTTGTTTTGATATAAACTTAGAGCACTAGGAAAATTAAAGTTTATTGATTTTTAAAAAAATCTATGATAGGCATAACCCCGGTTTTCCATACAAAACAAACAATAGGTGCTTTTAGTTTTGAAATAAACCAGCTTGTGTGGATTCATCCTTAAATGTACAATTTCTTAACAAAATTCAGTTGAAGGAGGTTAAGAATCATGAGAAATTGTGCTCACATCTACATATTTTCTAGGAAATTTGGCACTATTTACTCTACATAGAAAATTCTTCAGTATACACTGGGCATGTTTATTGGTAGCCATGCAAACATTTTATGTGGAAAAATTTTCATATTTAAAGCACACATGCAAATTTCAGTGGAGAGAGTGTTTTTTAAAGTAAATAAAATGTGGACTTGGCTGCTTGGCTGAAGTCTTGGCAAGTAAGCAAAGATGCTGAATTCAATAGGGATCCTACAGCTTCTGCCTGCTGGCTCTTTGGTGGTCTGTGAGAACAAATGTCTAGCCTAAATCACCTCATTTTGTAGATGGGCAGGAAGAAGTCCAGTCAAGAGGCTCACTCACAGAGCCAATAGGCAGTGGAACTGGGTGGAAAATTCTGGTGTCCTCTGAGAGACATCTTGACTCATGTAAACTCTGCTCACAATGGTTTATCCAGCCAAATTCCCTTGGCTTTTACTTATTTATTTATTTTAAATGTATTCTAAGTCTGTGAAATACTTTATTATGAGCTATACTGTGGTCAATCTGGCACTAAAAAAAAAAAACTAGACTAAAATTATTGAATAAGCCAAATAAACTGGCTGAAAGCACATTCTGCTTTGTTGACTCGAACATGTTGGGCAGTGGCTTGAACACAGTGTGATTGTATGATACCATGAGGTTCAGACCTTTCTGTCCACTGTTAGACAACTTCCTCATGCTCTGTTGTCACAGATAGACGGTCCATAGAAACTTATGACCTCATGTCCATGCTCCAGGCAGAATGGGCCAAGGATTGGAGATTTTCTGTTATGAAGTTTCCCAGTGTTACTAGGGAGAGAGATCCTTCCTCCAGATGGATCCCACCAACAGAGAACATTTTTTTCCCCCCACCATTAGCTGACAAATTGAGCTACAAGGGAACCTGAAAGTATTTCCAACTGAGCACGTAGGCATCTTGACACAAAAGAATGCAGAATTCTTTGAGAAATGAAAAAGTGGGACTGGATATTAAATGGGTGAGAAGCAAATTCTCCAATACTGTGCAGTTCAAAGGCAGGAATGCATTTCCAATTACTGTATTGTACTTTACAAATAGACATGACCAGGAATGAGGCATAACTAGGAATCCAAACAGCCACTACCAGAAACATGAGGAGACTCTACTCACCCCACAGGGAAAAATCAAGAGGGGAACCAGTATGAGACAACTGGGTAAAAGTTCTCAAAACTGAGGCTATTTGATTTTTGAAGAAACTGATTTCAAAGATAAAGCTGTCACACCGATTTTCTGAGGCACAGAGATCTCAGACTGAAAAAAGCAAAAACAAAAAACTTTTGACTGGAGTGATACCTCAGTTGGCCTTAGTGTTTGGCTCGCAAGTATGAGCTTTTGATTTTGATCTTCAGAATTCATTTTGCAAGAAGAGCTGGGTAAGGTAGCATGTAATCATAATCCCAGTCCTGGGGGAGGTAGAGACCCCTGGGACTTGCTGACCAGCCAGCCTAGCCTGCTTGGAGAACTCCAACTTTAAGAAGTCCTATTTCAAGAAAAATTAGGCATAGATCACCTGAGAAATGACAGCCAAGGTTGTCCCCTGATCTTTCCGTATGTGCCTGTGCATGGACACATAGGCACACATGCATGCATGCACGCACACACGCAAACAAACTTCTATGAATTCTCAAGAGTAGAGTAAGTGGCCAGAATCACAGGAATGAAAACATCAAAAGGTCTGAAGGCCAATGGACTTGTGCACAATGTGCCGCCTCAGTCTTCTCTCAAAGGCTGGAGATTATCTTAAAGGGGGGTGGGGTGGAGGGCTGGCAGTGGGATGCTTGAAAACAACAAAGCCCGCCCCACTGGCCATGTGTATGAGCCTGTCTCACCAGGGAGGTGAGAGGAGAGTCTCAGCAACTCTGAGCAACATCCTGGAACATCCCTCAGGACTTCAATGCAGCTTCTCCCATTGGGTTCAGAACCTTGCAAGAGAGGCAGCTACGACACATTTTTAGTTTTATGAGAAGAGGAGGCAAGAGAAAACAAGTAACCAACCAGGTCACACAGGCAGGAAACAGCAGAGTGGGGAGTATGAAATGAGTTAACGTTTGTGAAGCGCTCAACCCCCTGTCCAGAGCAAAGGTGCTCCATTCATGACTAGTACCCTTCCCCGAGTAACCATGTGCCGACCATGTCTTGTCTTAGTAACAGCTGCAGTAATAAAAACAGCAACAGGTACTCATCATGTACCAACTGCAGGCAACAGGGCTCACACTTCCTATGCTATCACTATTCTGTGGCAGCGTCACAGATGAAGAGGTGCTGCTGTATGTTTGAATATCATTTATGATATGGTAAATAACAGCACCAGTCAACAGAGTGAGACAGAGTCCCCAGATGAGAACAATGATCCCCAAAGTATCACAATGGGCAGTGGTCCTAGCAAGAAGTCCAGGTATCTTCAAACACCTCTCCCCACCCAAGATGCTTCAGTCCATCCCAGACTCAACTTTTTACGACAAGTTATTTGCACTTCTCGTAGTGCTGAGAATACAGAAAAGGGACAAGAGACACAATAAAATAGCATTCTAGAGGGAAGTAATAAAGGACAAACTGTTAGCTGATGAGAAATAGTATAGAGAAAAGGTGGAGGGATGGGAGTAGGGACTAATCTTTGGAACAAGATACAGAATTTTACTGGGTGGTGAGGGTGAATAGGACACTTGAATCGGTTGGAGGAAGTGAGAGAAGAAAAAAGAAAACATCCTAAGTCAGACAAAAAACATTCCAGCCACAGAGCAAGGGGTACAGAAGTCCCTGGCAAATGCATGCTGATGAGACCCAGACAAAAGCAAGAGGTGGAGAATTTTCAGAGAGGAATAATTTACAAGAGGTCATGGGTGGGTGAGGGCAGACTACAAGGCTTTCAACTACAAAACTGATGAGCATTCTTGAGAAACACAGGAAACCTGGGACATTTTTCACAATTATTTGTATCAATGGAGTCAAGGCTGGAAGGAAGAAGACCAGGTTGGGTTTTTGCAATTATCCATGTGAGAAGTAACCATGGCTCAGACTAGGATGACAATGGTAGATTGAAGGTAGAAACAAAGCCTACCCCAGCTACTCAAACTACAAGACACTTCACACTGAAAATGATGAGCAGCATCAGATGTTTCTCACTTGTCCTCAAAAATGTATAAACAAATAACCAACCCAGATTTATGTACTCTTTAATTTACACTACTACATATGTGTATATCAAAATGATAACTACAGACCGAAGAAATGTTTGCTCACATTTACTTGGAAAACTATTTTTGTTTTACTACTTTTGATGCACTGACATCCTATAACATCCTCATGCCGACGACAGGCTGGGAAACCAATGTTCTGGGAGGCATTTGGATGGCGTCAATACTTTCAGAAGTGGCCAAGATACTTCTCGACCAACTCTGCACGTGACAGTTTTGTCTCATACTGTGGGTCACTTCTGGGTTCCCAAGAAGAACACTTGAGTAAATTACACAGTTCTGCAATGTGACTATGTTGTCAACCAACATGTCACTGTAACTATTATGATAATAGCTGGCAGATGGGTTTCTTTAGAGAATTCCTTGCAGATGGTACAAGCTAAGTGGATGGTTCAAGATCAGCTAAAAACAGAAGAAGCAAACACTAAAAGTTTCATTTAAATCTTTCAGACTTATTCAAGTGACTGGAGTTCAGCCTCACTATCATACCACACACAAACACACACTCATTTGTGAATACATAAATGGTCGGATGAGTATTCAAGAGAAGCAGGATAACTGTACCTCTCTCTTAACGATACAGGTTTTGAGATAATAAAAAAATTCAATGACCAAAAATGGTTAACAAATTTGCAGTTTTTAAAAAGCTTCATATAGGTACTGCAATTCTGATTCTTTTATCAGAGCATTCTTAAATGAATGACAGATCAAAGGAAGATGGAAGCCAGATCTTCACAGTGGGGTGAGAGCTTACAGGACATAGAACGGCCCAGTTGGTAATAGGGTAGATTCGAATCAACAGGGTGAACTGGTACGAAGCTAACAAGAATACATAATACAAGAGTGATGAGGGGAAAGTGGATTTCTTTGCTCTATCAACAACAAAGCAGACATTTCAGCAGCAATAAGCACAGAGGCTAGGTTCTGGATTTTTATATTATTCTCCAATAGAGGGAAGTAGGGCTCTGGAGAAATGGTTGATTCTAAGAGTTGGGCAGAACATAAACAGCATCTTATCCTAATCACAAAGTTTTTAAAGGTAGGGTATATTGAATGAGTACAGGAGCCAACTCCCAATAGCTGAAGTTGGGAGGACTTGAGCATACATACATAATATAAAAATTATATGTGAAATACACAGAGAGAGAGACATTCACACCACACACACACACATACACACACTGTGGGACAAGATTACATGCCAGCACATAATAGTAATATCCATAAGCCTAACTGATGAAACAATGGAAAAAAGACCATCTCCTATGTAGAAGAATTCCAAATAACACGCATATAAATTCTATCACAAAGAGGGTAGGGCATAATTCTCATCATAATTGTAAGCTGTGTGTAATGACTTTCTTTAACAGGGTATTAAAGTACTCAAAGGTGGAAAGGGACAATCCTGTCAGTGAATCCTGACATACTACCTCAGTCAGGTGGCTGAGCTCTACATCAGAAGTCATATACCATGAAGCAGCATGATGTGTGTGTGTGGATTTTTTATTTCTGTGATCTTCCACCTATGCAAAGTAAGAGAAAATTCCAGAGTAAAGACATCCTCCAAATTATAGTTGGCCAAACTGTCAAGGTTATAAAGACTGACAGCTAAAAGGATGCTAAGAGATCTGATATGTCAATAGAAAATGCTTTCCTCGATGGAATCCTAAAAGGACACGGGACAAAAGCTAACCAACTGTAGACAAAGTGTGGTTTTCAGTTAGTAGTAACACATCAAATTGAGAAAAGCCAAACATGAAATAAGTTCAAAGCCATTTACGACATCATCAATATTATAATCTTCAAAAAGCATACATGGAATTACTATGGCTAGAAGAGTAGGCGCTACAATGGATTCTTTTGATATCGAACTTAGAGAACTTGGCTAGGAATTTTCTTGGCAAAATAATTTGTATGTATGTAGCATGTGTTATTTAAATTCTTTTAAAAGATTCCAGGAATTTAAGAAAATTCCATATTTGTGAACAATAAAAGACATTCTTTGCTGTCCAAATTTAACATTGTCTTAGGATGGTGAGCTGAGTGGTCACAGAATTCACTTCCCCTTTACAAATGAGGAATCCCATGCCTGATGAGGCTCAGGGATGAACCCTAACTCTCAGCCAAAAGTTTACTTCCCAGTCCAGAGTTTCCTCACCAAGAAACTTGAGTGAGTCAAGCTACCGATAGGTGCTATTTTCAAGTTCTGTTTAAAGATGAAGCATACATTTCTGTTATGTCAAATCGTTGTGTGTTGACATGAATGTGTAAGGTCAATTTTGTGTTGAGGTGCATGTGTAAGGTCAAAGGGCGACTCTGAGGCACTGGTTGTCTTCCTCAGTGGTTAAGAGGACATGCTATTCTTGCAGAGGATCAAGTTTAGTTCCCAGTACCCAGGTTGACTGGCTCACAACCGTCTACAACTCCAGCTCCAGGGTACCCAGTGCTCTCTGTTGAACGCCCATCTCCCTCACACACGCACATATCAACATATAGACACAGACATATACACATCACTAAAAATAAAATAAATCTTAAAAAAAGAAGTTTCTTGATTTGTAGACAAATCTAGTGACTCCCATACAAAAACTCAGTTTCTGCTATCCAATATACTTTGTTTCAGTTTTGGATTTTGGAATTTGCATATACATGAGACTATATTGTGAATGAGACTCAAATATAAAATACAGTATATATATATATATATATATATATATATATATATATATATAGAGAGAGAGAGAGAGAGAGAGAGAGAGAGAGAGAGAGAGAGAAAGAGAGAGAGAGAGGGGGTGGGGCTTTCTGTACAGCTTTGGAGCCTATCCTGGAACTCACTCTGTAGACCAGGCTGGCCTCAAACTCACAGAGATCTGCCTGCCTCTGCCTCCCGAGTGCTGGCATTAAGGGCGTGCACCACCACGCCCGGCTTTATTTCTTATATGCCTTATACACATGGCCTACCAGTAATTTTGTACAACAAATTTTTCAGTATCTTTCTATATAGCCCCCAGCTGGCCTTGAATGCTCAACCCTCCTGTCTCAGAGGGCTGGGTTTATAGATGACATCATGCTGACCCTTCTGCAATACCTTTCATAATTGTGTGCATGAAACAATTTTTCACAGTGTGGGATTTTCCATTTATGGCAAAGCAGTGGCAATTAAGAAGATTCCAATTATGAAGCTTTATGTAATTCAGACTTTATGATAAGAATGCTCAATCTAATAAGGGTGACACTAAAAAATGCTTACTGGCCGGAGGAGTTCAAAGAGGAATGAGAATAAAAATTGAAAGCTAGCATAATCTAATGCAATCTTAAGTGAATACTCAATATCACTGAGCACCAGTAAACACCAAGCTGCCCTGAAGCTAGGTCCCTAAAGGATACAAGAAATGAGGCATACAGCATGCAGTGCTGCATTAAGAGTTTATGCAGCCTGGTCCAACAGAAATAAAAGTAGGCCACATATGTGGTTTCAGCCACATTTTAAAAAAGCAATATATACTTTTCATAACACACACACACACACACACACACACACACACACACACATATACATATATTAAACTGACTTTTGTAACATTATTTATCCTATATTGTCTTTTCCATGTGAAATCATTGCAAACGTCATTATTGAGGCATGCTGTATTTTCCCATAACTCCACTCTTCTACACATGGTGTACCTTCATGCTTGCAAACCTGTCTGGGCTAGCTAAGTTTCAATGTGGTGTAGCCACATGTGGCTGACTGCCAGTAGTGAGCACAACAGACTCTGCATCATGTTTTAGAGACCAAGAATTTCTTTTGAGGCCCAATGAGTTAAATGAGGACACACAGAGGTTATGGGAGAACATGAAAAGCCCAAGACTCAGGTTAGCAGAGAAACAGGAGGCTGGATCAGGATACACTGATGCTGCACAGTTTAATTCACAAGGAGCATATTTTAGGCACTGAGAGGTACACCTCCAGGATTCCTTTTGTTACTGCCCTAAGCTGTATTTATCAGCCAACTGCTCTTCTTCCCCACTGCATTTTCTACAGTTCTGCTGTTGTACTTTGTATTTATGGATATGTGACTAATTCAGATGTGGTTCCTTCAGGCCTCAGCCTCCTTAGGTTAAATTCAGTCTTGTTTCCTAGGAGCTGAAAAGCAGACACAGTGGGGACACCCTCCTAAACTATGCTTTTCTTGAAAACATGAACACCTTCACTGGTTGTTTTCTCCTAACACTCTTCTTTCTTCTACCTCATTAAAAAATGCCAATTCCACATA
Organism: Onychomys torridus; assembly: GCF_903995425.1. Taxonomy (NCBI): domain Eukaryota; kingdom Metazoa; phylum Chordata; class Mammalia; order Rodentia; family Cricetidae; genus Onychomys; species Onychomys torridus. The sequence goes on from NC_050454.1 coordinate 62,325,255, forward strand.
GATTTTTTTTAAAGATGTAATGAATTAGAGTTATATGTGGTGCTTTAAAAACCAAAAAACAAAAACCCCAAACCAAAAACAAAACAAAACAAAACAAAAAAAAAAACAAGTAATTTCAAAATGCCAACCAGGCTGAGGTACAGTGAGGCAAGCAACCACTAGTCATTAGCAAATACTTAAATCACAACAGGAAGTAAATGTACACAGCATGCTCTTCCATATGCCATATTCAGAAACCCATGTGTGAGGCAGGCTATAATCAAGAGCGAAAGAGGCTCTTTGAAGTGGGGAGCTGCTGCCAGAGCTCCGGCCCCTCTCACTCTCCAGACCCTGCCTTATTCTTTCCAACCCTTTCCACCTGGCTCAGTGCCTGTACACTGCAATCAGCAACTGTTCCTTCAAGGTCAACAACAATCACTTTGGTCTCAGCCCTCAGGTTCCCTGACCACCCAATCCCACACCACTGTCTTCCTTATCTTCAGTCTTCTCCACCTGCTAACCTAAATCCAGACAGCTCTCTCTTTTCTATTTTACGCTCGCTCTTTCTCTCCCACTTCCCCATCTTTTTAATAGTTCTGTCTTCTGATCGGTGTTCATCTTCCATTATTACTTAGATTATTCTGCCCAGGCTTAAGGATTCAACAACCTTCTCTACTCTTCCAAGGCTGACCTTCCATTTGACATTTCTAGTCACTGCTAGAGTCATCTACATGTAGGTCATTGCTTTTCTGAACCATACTAGAATCCGGTTGTCCAACCAATGTGTCAAATCTCATGACTGTACACAAAGAACAATGGCCCATTTCTCATCGGGTCAGTATCTTATGAAGAGAAAGAAGAGAATAGAAAGAAAATGTCTCAGCACGTAACAAAAGTCAACTAAGAAGAAACGAGGCCACACCACTTGACACTGGCCCGGTTTTGAAATGGGCACAGTTAGCTTTCAGAGCTCTGTCGGAGCACAGAAAAGAGAATCGGATTCACCATCATACCAGCAACACACCCAGGGATGTGCAACACAAAGCAGTTAATAGAATTAAAAATGCAGCAGGTTATCATGATTCCTCAAGCTCTTTGAGAAAAATATCTTTCAGAAATTACCCATATCCCTTCCGAGATCTTTTCAGAGGGGATACACCCCCAGATAAATGTTACTTTCTGTTACTGTGCCTCTTGGTCTTTCAAAGCGCCACTCAGACTTGTAAACAAGGCTTAGTTTCATTATTGCAAATCATTTTTCTGGAGCTGATCCTCAGAGAGCTGAAATCATTGAATTTCTGGACTTCTACGAAGGAAGGTTTGGGCAAGAAACTATGATATTTAGGTTTCAAAAGGTAGATCCCTAACTATGCTTTAGTGGCAAATCCCCCTGGAGGCTTCCAATCCACTTCTCTACAGCAGTGTCTTATGATGATGAGTTATATGCCTACACCTGCTGATGCCAATCAGATCTAAGCAGGATGGGAATCTCTGCTAACAGAACATAAAGCCAGCAGGTAAGCTTTACAGCTGATAAAGAATGACTTTTAAGAAGAAAGAGTATATAGACTATTAACATATAACTAGAAATTCTCTCTCCCCAAAGGCCCCAGAGATATCTCTAGTGAATTAAAGGGATATGGATAATTATCTACAATGAATTAAAGGGAAATGGATAATAGGAAACTTCTGCTCAGCTTTGTACTCAATACTCTAAGAAAAATCTGTGTCACATAGCAACATGAGGACGAGGCCCCTCTTCAACCTAATAATCTTTTATCGCCACATCTTCAATCAAAGATGTAAACAGATAGAGACTCCGGCTCCTTTTGCCACTTTCTGCTTGGCTGAATTTGATAATGAAAATGTCTGTTCCTTTCAGAACGAGCACAAGTGTCATTCAGTTTTTACTCACCAGGCAGAGAATGAATGCGTTTGTTTGGACGTAAAATCATTTGACTATGCAAAATCATTTAAATATGCATCACTACAAGCTGCTGCACATTGATGGATGCAGCAGTTTAGAATTCTCTTCAGCAGTAAAGCCAGGCATCAGATGAAGGTGTATTCATGCTTCAAACATCTTCAGACTCCATCCCTCCCTCCCTTTGCACATGGTCAGTCACGCCTTCCTTTCCAGGCTGGGTACTCATCCAGAAAGCAGGGGAACAGGGCCAAAGCCCATTCCATTGCCTGAAGTCTTCCAGGTCAACAATCCAAGGTCACGTGAAAAGACTAACATTGGTTTACCTCTCCAGGGAGCAGATATTTTGAAGAGCAAGCATTCTGGGCCAGCAGAAACGGAGCCTTTCAATGTACTTAAATCATTTCTCAGAGTAAGAAGACACAGGCAGAGAGACTGAAGAAATCTCTAATTTTATATCAAACATTTAGAAAGGATGCTATGTGATTAAGGCTTACAACTACCGGGGGTACCCTCCTTTCAAATAGTATTATTTCTGTCTGCCTTTCCATTAAAACGATAATGGTAATTAAAATGCACATTCAAAGAAAGTTGTTCTTAGGATCCAAGTTGTTTTATTCCAGAACTGTTGTGGTTTTGGAAAAATGCTGAGGGGAACTAAGAATAGGCAGCAGAATCTTCTAAGAAAAGTGTGCCTGAGGCAGACCTTCCAACAGCATCTCTAGCCTGCTCTAAGGGGCCAGCTCCAAGACCTAAGCTTAAAGCAGTGTAATGGTCCTTAAGGTCACTCACCAGGAAGGAAAATGAAGCCAAAGGTCACTTCCTCCTCTTGACCTGACTCATGTCACATGACAATCTATACTGCTTCAGCTGGGGGTTATAGTCAAACTAGTTAGCTATCTCCCAGCCATAGTTCTTCAGTTTCTAGGGCAGGAGGGGTGGCTACTTACACAGAGCCCTGGAAACTTGTACTTTACCATCATTACACAGTAGCCCATCTCTCTGAGAAAGCAGAGCTGAGGTTTGAAAAGCCAAGTGAGTACAAAAGACATCTTTGATAACAAGTCCCATGTCAACAGAACATTCAACTACAACAATAAATAATAGGTCATATGTGTGTTATCCTGAATTTTAAGCATTTGCCATTCTTGACTCATTAGGCAACACTAGCTGGCATTCCTAAGTGGGCAGCCTTCTGTATTTTCCTTGCAGATAGATGATTTAACTCTCCTCTTCCCAGCTAGAACTCCTGAATTTTTGTTTGTTTAGTGTGTGTGCGTGCATGCGGGTGTTCAGGCAAGTGCATGTCACTACACTTGTGAAGGTCACAGGGTAACACTCAAGGTGTAACATGAATCTTAAAGGTACTTATTAATAATATCAAACCTGAGGCCAGTTATTGGGGTGAATGCTGGAAGATCAGGGAAGCAGGACAAGCCACAGCCACCTCACCTCACCAGTTCCTCAGCTGATTCTGTTTCCTCAGACTGGAAGCCTCTGAGTCCTCATATCCGAATGGGTCTCAGCTGAACTGCTGCTACAAGCCTAAAAGCTTAACCAGCTAAAAGCTTCTAGTTCCTGGTCTTCACACCTTATATATCTTTCTGTTTTTGCCATCACTCCCTGGGATTAAAGGCTCACTTTCTGGGATTAAAGGTGTGAGTCACCATGCTTGGCTGTATCCTTGAACACACAGAGATCCAGAGGGATTTCTGCCTCTGGAATGCTAGGATTAAAGGTGTGTGTGCCACCATTTTCTAGCCTCTGTATCTAGTGGCTGTTCTGTGCCCTGACCCCAGATAAGTTTATTAGGGTACACAATATTTTGGGGAACACAATACTCAAGGGTCAGTTCTCCAAAATCTGGGGATTGAGCTCAGCTTTCACAGCATGTGCGCCTCTACCCACTGAGCCACATCATTGCTCCCTGGCTTTTAGTGTAACCCTAAATTCTCCTCACAGGATAACGTAATTCCAAAATAGAGATGACACCTATATTTAAAAAGATTCTTTGCAGCAAATCTTATATTTAAACTGAATTATCCCAAATGCCTTTTAGAATTCAAAATTTAAGAATGTGCTTAATTACACAGTACCACTTTAAAATATATATTAAAAATCAGTACATGAATGCTTGCTAGGTATTGGCAGCAGCTAGTTCATAAAGCTCTAATAAGTTCTTACGCAAGGACCCAAGAATCCAGGAGGCTTTAATAAAGGAAAGGAACATGGGTAGGGGGATATACATGCACAAACATCTCTCTGTCTCTGCCTCTCTCTGTCTCTCTCTCTGCCTGTCTCTGTCACACACACACACACACACACACACACACACACACACACACACATACACCCTTTTCAGAAGGCTGAGAAAAACCCTACTCTTTTGCCTGTGACAGATTTTAATGAACCCAAATGGTATTCAGCAATAAATTAACTGATAAAAATAGCATACTGATTAAGCATGTTGTTTAGTCTAAGAATTTCAAATTTATTAGTGCTGTTATGTTTGGAAGTGTCGGAGAGGGAACTCAGGACCTCATTCAGGCAGGCAAGTAGTCGACCTCTGAGCTATATTATCCGCTACTCACCATTTACTCATAAGGAACTGGGATATACCTTTCCTGAAATGTCCATATAAGCTAATGAACCAGTACTCCAGAGGTCACACAGAATCTCAGTCTTCCCGCAGAAGAAACCTGGCCTTGGACATAATAACGCAGGACAGCCTTAGCACTGCGTGGATGCTATTTCCTGGCAAGCTTGTGTGCTGTGTAAAATGAACAACCAGGAAGAAGTGCTGTAGAAAACATCAGTATTTAGGATTTCTGAAGTAGACACAAAACATGAGCCTGAGATAGAAAACAGGGGAGGAAAGAGGACACAAGAGGAACAGCATGGCAAGGACTCAGGAAAGAAGGCCACAGCCCACAGAATCTGATAGCACTGGGTAGACAAAGGAGAGAAGTGTGCTCAGAGCTGACGTCACCGGTAACTGGGGCTGAGGAGATGATAATGCCTGGCTGTGGAGGGACCATGGGACCTCTCACCACCACACCGGAGGCAGAACTGTGAAGGACAGAACAAGGATGCTCAAGACATACAGGGAAGCAGCAGACTGAGGTGAGGGCCAAGAGGAAATCAAGTAGTCAGAAGGTCTATTTGGGCAAAGGTCTTAATAAGGACAGAGGTGAGCTATAAGACTAGAGAACGCCTTGAAGAAAATACAAACATGCATAGGTACTCATAGATGTAGACTTAACTTAGAATTCTAAAATCTTACTATCAGAGCAATGGTGGTTGATGAAAACCAAGCTCCAGTCATTCAACTGGCAAGGTATACGGGAACTTCCTGGCATGCTGACTATAATCATGCTAACATTAACTTCGCTCTCTGTGTTGATCAGTACAAGATGGCATAAGGAAAGTGACGCCTGCTGTCACTTTAGGAAGCGTTTGGCAGGACAAGCCCCCCACCCTGTGCTTTGGCCTTCCAGGAGACTCCTTTTCCCCTTCCCTCCTTCCTCCAGTATTCACTTCAATTCTTTCCACACATCCTGACAAGTGGGAACTAAGAGCTATGACATGTTCTAAGCTCTAGGGGGTTTTCAGTGAGCAAACAAAAGACCCCAGAGCTGAAGAGCTTACATTTCACACAGAAACCAATTATCTCCAAATGCAAAAGCATTGTAAGGAAACATTGTTAATCTTCTGTACCATGAAGTATTTATTCCTAATATAGCCCTACAATTATTCTTTTCCCTAAGCAGACTCTCAAACTCACTGACAGAATATGTTCCTGATAGGATACCCTCTTAGTTGTTTGCTATCCAAATTGGAAGGTGAGACATTTTCTTTAGCTGTGTAAAGCTTGTGGTAAGGCTCCAAGCCCTTATCTATGCTCTTACAAGTGAGCCTAATGAAACTGACTGAGCCCCCAGAGGAAGGAGATATGCAAGCAGAGAGGGTGGGCTGGGTGAGAAGAGAAAAGGGATCAGTAGAAGTACAAAGGAACACGTGATGGTGACTTGGGTAGGACCTACTTTAGTGAATTCTCCACTTTGGCTCCTCCCCACAGTGGGAGATGATACCACTCTTATGCTACTGCCTTGCCTTCTCACCAACATCACTGGCATAGCTTTGTATGGTACCAGCATCAAGACAGACAGTGATGTCTACTTCTTCATTGTCTCCCCAAAGAGAGAAGAACTAAAGAGGTAGTGGAATGTTTGAGAGGTGGAGCCTGGAGGGGAGGTTACTGTGACACCCCACCCACCCCACCCCCATTTCCTCCTCTTCCATTATTATTTTTTTTTATTTCTGGCCATGAGGTGGTTTTGCTCTACCCTGTCATCCCATCACCATGGGTTATCTCACCACAGGCCCAGAACAATGGGGCCAAACAACTGTGCATTGAGCAACACCCAGAGCCTTCTCCTTGGAAACGGACAGGAAGCTGACCAGCAACGCAGCTGACAAAACACACTGATACCTGTGTGTTTGATAAAATCACGTTCTGTTGTTGTTTTTTTCAATGTTTTGTGCTTCTTTCTCAAGAACTAATATGAGCCTGTACTTTCAAATCTGCTTCATTTCCTCTGCTCTCCTCAGCACTTGAACTTCCCCAAACTCTGTGAGAGGATCCTGAAGGCACGGGACGCCAGGCTGGGAGGCTACAACAGGCCGTCCATCAGTGTCATCTCTTCCCCTAGAGCCCCGCGGCTGGGCCGTCCCCTGCTCTTCCGCAATCTGCGCTTTGCTTCTCTCCAGACTGCTGCAACAGCTGTTGCTTTGGGACTTTCTTTCTCCATTAGTGATCAAAGCCAAAGCTGCAGACTCACTGGCAGGGGAAGAGAATTCAAGGAAGGGACAGGGAGAAGGGCCCCCCTTGGGACACATCACCAGGAAGAGGTGAGACTCATCAAGGGGTAATGTAAAACACAGAACACTTCATGAGCCACTTGGTGACAACCATGACAAAAAGGGGACAAAATGTATCCCCATTCTGCAGAAAAATACTGAGATTTCTGTGTCCGGCACTTACATTTGAACTTTTCATAGCACCCCTAACCCCTCCAACCCCTACCCCCAAGACAGTGTCTCACTTTGCAACTCTGTCCTGGAACTCATTAAGTAAAGCAGGTTGGCCTAGACCTCTAGACCTCAACAGTGATCTGCCTGCCTCTGTCTCCTGAGTACGGGAGTTAAAAACGTGAGTGCACCAAAATGCTTGTCCGCAGCATCCACTGATACTGTTATTAAAATGCCTTTTAACATGGGCCTTAGACTCACTGTTATTGTCATGTCATTTCTTATATCCTTAATGCTATTTTTGGATAATAATTTTAAAAGCCTACAATACTACCTCCCAGTCCTGGCCAACAGTATTTATTTATCAGACAAGTAATAATATCTTTGTTAATTCAATTTCAGTAGTCTGATAGAAATCTTACCTTTAAAATGAGTAAAAAGTTGTGTTTTAATGAGTACTCCATAGATCTATTACTAGGGCATGCAGTACCTAATTCATCGTATTTACTAAAACTGGAAAGTGTGAAGTGCATGAAGTCTCTGGATTCCCACATTTGGATTTCTGGACATTTACAGGATCCCTAAGTTCTAAAACAAATGTCCTTCCATCCTCTCGCCTACTTTCACACTTTGGTGATATTTATTTAACATTCTTAAATATTTACCATTATCAGATGTGTCTAAAAACAACAACAATAACAAGAACCTGCTCAACAGAAGTTCAACAGATTAACTACAGTACCATTATCTGTCAGGTAACCAAATAGATATTTCTTAACCTAAAAAAGACTGAGGTGGTTACAGTTCATTTAGAGAAGCAGCCACCTAGAAAGCAAGGTAGATTGGTCCTGAAATGTTATTAAAACTATGAAATTCAAAATTCAAAGAATCAAAACTCTTAATTTCTCATTCTGAGTAAGGTCATTACTACCTACACATTTGGGGTATCTTTCTTAGTAACAAAGGCATACTGACATGTTGCATACTAATTGCTCAACTTCTAATTCTTCTTCCAGACTACACTATTAATGGCACTTTGGCCCTGTAAAATCAATAATGGTTTTTCTTAGGCAACATGTTGTGCCATTGCTAGCCAACTTCAATCGTGGATCCACTATTCCACGAAGAGAGAAGTCATTCAAATGGAAAGGGTTTGAAAGCCAAAACAAAACAAAAAAATCCACCCTACCCCCTGAGTGATGATAAGTGATGTGCTTTGAATTCCACATATGGTATGTGATAAAATGTTTACATGATCAAGTCACATCGTATACTCTGGTTCTGGAAGTATCAAAAATAAAAAGTGAATTGAGAAAGCCAGCACGCTCCCAAGGGAAGCCATCCATTCCATGGGAGAACAGTGCCAAAGGCAACACCATACACTTCCCCATCCCACAAGCAATGAAAGACACTGCAGAGCACGTATCCAAGGCAAACACAGAATGGAGAGAGAACTCAGCTAGCGCCATGTTGGGTCCTTTGTCAGAGACAGAGGTCAGGAGGCTGCATGCCAGGAAGGACAGGCATTTTTCTCAAGCTTTGTTTTGAATGTTTTGAATTTCAATTCAGCAATGCCTAAGACAATCTTACTCATTCCTTTAGGTCATATCTTTGTGGGAATTAACTTTAGTAAATCTCTCCTTTGTGTAAAGTATATATTTGGATACAGTTGGAGTTTCAGAGACTTCTTGGACACAGTTGAAGGTTCCAGAGAGTTCTTAGATTAAGGTTAAACAATAATTCTTTGTTTCAGGAACAAGTTATAAAGAAAAAGGCCACTGATTACCTCTGTCATTATCAGCAAACTTTAGCACTCTGATTTATTCTATACCAAGGGTCAGCATTACCACCTTTGTCAACATAATATCTATTGTGAAATTTTAGTAGTTGTTCTAATAATTATTTTTAAAAAATAAATCACAAGGAATAGGGATGATGAATCAAGAAAGGGTGGGCTCTGGTCGTGATCTGAATACACTGTGGCTGTGTGACTTATATAGAGAAATCTAACCTCTCTGGCGACTGACATTTATACATATGAAGAAAGACCTCACAGTAAGTATAACAGTTCCATTGGATGCCCTATGAAATTACTGAGGACACAACACTAAGATGAAGGAGAGATCAGGAAGTCAGGGGAAAAGGAAGGAAAGGCTTGGAGAAATTAAGGTTAAAAAAGTTACAATATTCATGCAAACAATATATACATAAGTTATATACTCCCTTTAATTCTTTTTCACAAAGTTGAAGACATACCACGCACACACATTAGCAATATTTTATACGCCTTGTGTAATACTTATGTTTGAGACATCTAGAAAATTTGCCACTGCCTAAGAAAAAGACAATGTCATAGCTCTTCATTCTAATCTAAGCTCACTGGCAAAGCAAGAAATAGGTATGCTTCGCCTGTCAACTGACAGTCTATTTTAGGTCCAACGGGAAAAGACCGGGGATTTATAAGATGAGAAACACAATAACGATTCAAACAGGCCAGAGGCCTGCTGGGAATAGCTAATGATTATCTAGTCTATTAGCAGTCAGGAACAGTTAGTGTCAGTGTGCTCATAACCTATCAGATGCTGCACCAGACCTGGGAAATTTCCTAAACATGTCACAAGCGGCTTGCCTCCTTGAATTATGTACTTCAACTTCAAAGGAGCTCAGACTCTATTCACAAGATAAAAGAGAAATCTGGTACTGGCTGATGACAGAGGCAACAGGGAATTCAATCGTCCTCCTTTTTTTTCAGTGTCTCTGGGACAATTTTGAGTCACTTCTCCATTTTCCCTTTCCCCTGTCCGGCCTGTATGTCTCTATAAACCTCAGCAAGTGAAAGGGTTCTATAATAGTTAGAGGTAAGAGCCGAGGGGCAGGTCACTGTCATTACTAACACACTGTCTACTAGATGAAAGTAGCATTCAAAGACAAATTAGTGAGACTGTTCCCCTAAATGATATAACAAGGTTCATCACTGTGTGGTTCCTGTGTATTCACAGTATAAAATGTGGCTTCTTGCTAAAGCTCTATAGTAGGTCTGGATTTAGTATCTGAACATTATTCCCTTTATATTCTCTTATTAAATCTTAACTTCTCAAACATACAGTAAAGAGCTAAAGGCCTTAAGAGGCATTAAGGAAATAATGAAGAGTAAGAAAATTCACAGACCATCAAATGGCTTAGAATTTGGTTCAATATTGTCTTTATCACATACTCATTAAATATGAAATGCAGATGAAATTTTCATCCTAATGCCCCTGTTGTCTGTTGATTTCTCATATTACTTGCACAAATAAACAGAAATCATCACGTTCTTTATTATATTTATATAAATATATATATATGGGGGTGTGCATTTGGGTGCAAATGACCTTGAAGGCTAGAAGAGGGTGTGCGATCTCTTGGAGCTGGGGCTACAAGCGATTGTGTGTCACCTGACTTGGGCACTAGAAGCTGATTTCAGGTTCATCAGAGGAGCAGCTACAACTCTTAATGACAGAACCATCCCACCATTCCTGGGTATGCTCTTGTGGAATCCAATCGCTAAACAAATACTGCACAAGTCTCTAGGGATCTTTATTTGCAAAGTTCGGTCCAGACCCTTGTTGTTAAAGTGTTGGGACTCAAAATCCACTGCCTTGTACCCAGGAAGGGAGCAAGGACATTCTAACAAAGATTCCTTTCAGACTTTGTAAGAAGTCAACACTATTTGTCTATATTTTCCCTTACTTACAATCTTCGTATTAATCGATAATGACGGGAAACATTTATGGAATTTATAAAATCAAATCGGGCTACTGATGGCAGGCTCGTTCACATGGGAGGCCACTAGGAAGAGCAGCAGGACTGAAAACAGACTTCAGACGGCTCTTCCAAACGACAAAGATGACTCAGTTTTTAAGATAAAAATGAAAGTAACTTTTGGAGTCAGTAAGAGTTTAAGCCTTTGTGATCACACCGTTTCTTCCACTTTGATATGAGTAAATAGAAAACAAAACAATCAAACACACTTCCTGACCATTCACAACTTCAAGAAGAAGGGGTGCTCTGGGAAAGGGCTTTTTAAGGAATTAGCAAGAGGGTGGAACTTCATATTATATTCTTCCTACTCTGAAATCCTGGGAAGAAATATACATGGCCTGCCTTTGTAAACCTGGACAGTATAAACTTGAGAGACTCTGGGGCTCTACCACCAGACATTTTTCACTCAGTAGACGCAGGACTGGCCCTGGGACTTATAATTTTCATGAACACCCTGGCGAAAGCTATTCTGAGGCACAGAGCTAAGAAATGCTGTTTTTGTATTAAAAGAACATGGGGCAGTGCCTTCAACATTCAAAACAGAGTAAAAACAGAATTTTGGTACTCATGAGGGAGAGGGTCTTTCATGTCTTAAGGATACTAAAATCCCAAGTCTCATAGAAACTGACACAGTATTTACCTATAACCTACATACAACCTCTTATATTCTTTAAATCACTTCTCCCAGGCTTAGGATACACATTAGTGGTATAATGCTTGCCATATATTTATATATATATGTAAATATATAAATGGCTATGTTCATTCTCAAGTACCACAATAAATAATAAAGTAACAAATACACCTTTCCTTACAAATAATATCTAATGCAATATAAATCATACATAAACACTGATAAAGGATTGCTTGATTATTTTCCACCCACGTTTGGATGAATCTGCAGATGTGAAATGCACAGATACGGAGCCAACAATATGGTGGTGGCAACGTGCTCAAGGAGTAGCATATGCATATGACCTAATTAGAGCATCCTGCCATCAGCACCGGCTGTGGGGCTGGCTGGCTGGCTCACCTAAGCAGCGGTAGGGAATCACGATGTGGGTGTGGGTCTTGCACTGCTTGCGGCCCCGCTTGCACCAGTTCTGGATGGTCACTGGTTGGTTGGCTTCCACTACATTTGTGATCTGCAGTTCAGGGTAGACCTAGGGAGCACAGGAGAAGAGGAAACCATTACTCGTGACAAAGCCTGACAAGTGTACAAACCTGTTAAACCTCCACTGCCATTCAAAGGTCCCGCTATCCCCCGAAAGCCAAGCTGCTAAAAGGGCATCGGTATAAGAAGAAAGGCCTGATTGACAGTGCCTAAGGCCTTGCATTTAACTGCCCATGCAGACAGTGTCCAGGGGAGACAAAGTAAAAACAGACCCCTGAAAGCATGCAGTCATTCTCTATGCAAAATAAACAGACCATGGAAGACTCTGGCTTGTAGCTTTCGAAAGGACCACTGCAATTGATACACTTTCGGATATCATCTTAACAAATTCAACCCATTCTATGTGGCAAATATTTTATACACAGAGCACGGCATATAGCTAGTTTCCATACAAAAATTAGTTTCTGTCCTCAAAGTAGTTTACATAAAAATATTTTATTAAAAAAAAAAAGTCTTCAAGAGGGCCATTTAAAGTCCGGCACTCATGAATTCTCCTTCTTCAGCAAGAAACCATTTATCTTGTTCTGTGATGACTGCTCTTTGTAAATCACGCCGCTCGCTGAGCACTTGGAATGAAATGTCAAACTCAATCAACCAAAATATATTTGCGAAATATTAAACCACTTCCGTGTAATAATAACGGGTAGAGATTTGAAAGAAAAATAGTAAGATAAAATGTGTCTCTAAAGTGAGCAGTTTTGCAGGATAAATAACAACAGAAATAGCTGACTAAAGAAAGGCATTAATGAAGCAGATGGCTCTTCCTGGAGGATATGAATCCAGGAGGGGAAGGTGAGAATGTGAAGGGAATTATACCCAGTCAGAAGATTGTAAGACAATGGAATTTCAACCCAGAAATGAGCTAAAGGGTTGGCGCAGACATATCACAGAAACTGAGCCAGGAAGAACCAGTGCTGGGGAGAGTTTGAGAATTAAAATGAAGACTCGGAGAAAAGTCTCAATTATTGGTAACTGCAAAGAATGACACATGGCCATCAGAGGGAGTAGAAGATTAAAAGCCAGCGTCACCAAAGGAATGAGAATCACAGGGTTTGAGAAACCGGAGGAAACATGGATTCCTCAAAATCACCTACAACTTACAAAAGAATCGTAGTGGCTGACAGAAAGCCAGGAGCAGAAGACTTCAAAGACTGAGGGTATGTGCCAAGGGACTGGTGGGGCTCAGGGACAACTCCAGCCATAGAGAAGAATGGTGGTGTAGGCTGAGAGCAGAACAGTTCGTGGATAGGGTTAAGGGTATGCCAGGATAAGTGGCTTGGAAGTAGAAATGAAGAAAGATACATCCCCAGCTTGTGGGTACAATGCTGAGGATTGGCGAAGGGAACCCAGGTTCCTCAGCAAGAAGATCATGTCCACCTGTGAGTTATAGATACGGAGTACCTTGTTTATTAATGTCAGGGTAACCCTGACTTTATTTAAAATGTTGACTCTTACTCATTGTGGGGTTTTGGGTTTTTTTTTGTTTGTTTTTATTTTGTTTTGTTTTGTTTTTGCAGTGACTTCTATACTCTCAAAATACTATAAAAAAACAGTTGGGTGGTGGTAGCGCACACCTTTAATTCCAGTACTTGGGAGGCAGAGGTAGGTGGATTTCTGAGTTTGAGGCCAGCCTGGTCTACAGAGTAAGCTCCAGGACAGCCAGGGCTGTTACATAGACACCCTGCCTTGAAAAAAACAATAAAAAAAATTATGAAACAATATTGTTTATGTCTTGGTCACCTCACCTTAGTCCACATGCAAAAAAACAAAAACAAAAACAAAAAAATCTTGAAACATGGTAAAAATGGATAAATAATCTAAAAAACGACATTCTGGACAGGAAAATATTATTTAGTAGCCCCCCCCCCCCACCGCCGCCATGAGCTCTCTAGCTATGAAAACACACAATTAAATGCCTATCATTAAGTCACAGAAGCCAGGCTATAAAGGTAAAATACTGTTATGATTTCCATCACATGACAATGTATAAAAGGCAACTCTAGGGAGGCAGCAAAAAGATCAGTGTTTGGGCAAAGCACTTGCAACACACGCATGAGGATCTGAGTCAAATCCCCAGTACCCAGGTGTGTGGAAGCACATGTAATTGGGGAGTTGGGGACAGCCAGATCCTCAGGACTCCCTAACCAGCTGACCTTGCCTAATCTGTGAGTCCCCAAGGCATCGAGAGACTGTCTCATAAAACAAGGTGGCAGGCTGGAGAGATGGCTAAGGGTTAGAGCAATTGTTCTTGCAGAGGAACTGAGTTTGATTACTAGCACCCACAGAGTGGCTAGCAACCATCCTTAACTCTGGTTTCATGGGATCCAACACCCTCTTGAGACCTCTGTGTATACCACACTCACCCCCCCACACACAAAGAAAGTGCATATAAATATAGACAAAACACTTTCACCTCTAAAATAAGATAAATAAATCTTACAAAAGTAGAAAAGGGGATGACTTGAAGAGCAGACAGAAACTCAAAGTTGGTCTTCACACTTGCACATAACCCTGTACACACATATGTACCTGACACATGTCACTTGCACTCAATGTCACATACACACACAGAAGACAAGGGCTCTTCAGGTTTTAGGAGAGGTAAAAGAGTTAATGAAACAATGAAATTATTGCCATTTCCATCGTCCAAACCCAAAGATGGTATAACACCAAGAGCAAGCACTAACTAATACAAGCTACAGCATGTGGGGGACAATGACATGTTGTGCAGGTTCACGACTTGCCACAGATGTGCCACTCTGGTGAAGTGTGTAGATGATGGTGGGCATCCTGAGCATCTCTCTGCCTTCCTTTCTGTTTTGTTGTTGTTGAATATATAACTTCTTTAAAAAACTGTATACTTAGAAAATAAAAAATAAGGCATTCATCAGAGTAACCGTGTGAACTCAATTCAGTGGTGGGGGTTACATGGGGAGAACACACACACACAAACACATAAGTCAGGACCCATGAGATGGCTCAGGGGATACAGGCAGGAGGATCCTGAGTTTGAGGCCAGCCTAGAAGGCTTGCTAAGGAGAAGCGTTGGCCTAGCCACAAATGGTGGCAGCTGTGGGACCATGGAGGCAGCAGCTGCTGCTCTGAGTTGCAGGCTGCTTCTCATCCTGTTGGTGACTGCGGTGATGCTGCTACCTGGGAAGAAGAGTTTACTACTGCTTGTTCAGAGAAGAATTGCCAGGACCATCGTGTTATAAGAAAGCATCTGCAAAGGTCAGTTTGAAAATGTTTGGCAAGACAAATAGTGGGGAGAAATTGCTGTGAAGATTTTCTCTTCTAGGGAAGAACGTTCATGGTTCCGAGAGATAGACATTTATCAGACTGTGATTGCTCCAAACCACAGAGGAGGCAAAAAAAAAAAAAAAAAAAAAAAAAAGTCTTCAGAGAACCATGACCATACCTAACAGTGACTTTGAAATCTTCAAAAGGATGATGTGACCTTACAAAGATGAATTCATGTGGACTATGGTAAAGCCATTAGTACCATGGAAAGATTGACTTTGACTACAACTGCTTAGGACAATTTCGAGATGGCTAGCTGAGATGATCCAGCCTGACAGACTACTTAAACAAGGACTTGTGACAAGCCCTGCACTTTCTCATCATGCAGTGGCGGGACAAATGATATAGGACTTGACAATTAACCCAAAAATAGAGTTTTTGTTTAAAAAAGAAAAAGGAGACTATAGATATGAGGTAGATCACTGAATCTACCCTGAGAAAAAAGATAAAGAAATAATAGGATAAATGGGTAGATCATTGAATCTACACTAAAAAGAAAAAGGGAAAAATATAAAAATGACAAAAGGTAGATTACTGAAGCAATTATGAAAAGAAAAAAGAGAGAATATGGATATGATCAGATAAAAAGGTCAATTATTGAATCTACTTTTAAAAAAGGAACTACTTGTTTTAAATAGGATAAAAATTTTTTGTCTGAGTTTACCAAATGTTACTGGACTGGACATTGTTATATATAGTGGAGTTTTTTGCCTGAATCTGTCAAATGTTAATGGACTAGACATCATTAATGTAATCTTGACTATGTATATTGTATACACTTATTGGATATGATTTTTCTTGTATTAGTTATGACCTTTTTAAATTTTAGACAAAAAAAAGGGGAAATGTGGTGGTATTGTGTTCCCCACAATATTGTGCACCCTAATAAACTTATCTGGGGTCAGAGAACAGACAGCCACTAGAGACAGAGCCACAAATGGTGGCTAGAAAATGGGAAGAGTGAGCCATAGCAGAAGTTGGGTGGTGGTGGTGCACGCCTTTAATCCCAGCACTTGGGAGGCAGAGCCAGGTGAATCTCTGTGAGTTCAAGGCCACATTGGAAACTGCCAGGCATGGTGACACACGCCTTTAATCCCAGAAAGGGAGTCTTTAATCCCAGGGAGTGGGGGCAGAAAAAGAAAGATATATAAGGTGTGAAAACCAGGCACCAGAGTTAGTTAAGCATTTGGCTGGTTTAGCATTCAGGCTTTGGAGAGGCACAGTTCAGCTAAGGTTCATGTGGAGGAGGACTCAGAAGCTTCCAGCCTGAGGAAACAGGATCAGCTGAGGAACTAGCAAGGTGAGATAGCCGTGACTTGTTTTGTGTCTCTGATCTTCCAGAATTCACCCCAATAACTGGCCTTGGGTATGATTTTATTAATAAGACATTTTAAGATTCATGCTACACACCTGCTGCCCTGAGTTCAATCTTTCACACACACATGATGGCACCTGTGCACACACACACATCCACACTGATGAACAAACAAAACAGTATAAAATAAAAATGTAATAAGAAAATTCATTTGTAAGTCAGAACCCTGCACTGGGTAAAGAAGGTTTCTCAAACACAGCCTGCAGTTTAGCTGCAAAGGGCATAGCTACCTTTCCTTTGTCTTATTTTGTGCTTAAGTATCTTTAACACTTCAGTACACGCATTTCAAGGCGCACACAACGCTCTCCCTGAAAATGCCACTAAAATGTAAAAGCCCCATAGCTTTATTCTATATAATGAATGGCAAGTAGCATTGTGTACAGAAATATAATTCTCCCACCTTTTCTTATGAGACCACAAACGAATAGCACTCATGAGTCATAAACTCAATGGCATGAGAGTTTGCCCTGGGGGACATGACTTTCTGTGCAGTAAAGTGTGAGTTACTGCATTTTTTCGAAAGGATTCCAGCTGGCGCTTCAGAAATGCTACCCCACCGTGAAACTTCTTAATGCCAGTTTTCTGTAAATCCCTATAATAGACGGTCACACCACATTTCCTTCTTTTCCATTTAAAGCAACAAATTATGTTTACAAACTGACGGCGGCAGAAGGGGCCTTCCATTGCCTTCTGGCTTCCATTGCCCACGGACCATCATCAGATTGATTCCTAGGATAATATTTGGTGCAGCAGACCAGTAAATAATTCAACTCCCAGTGTCTAAGCAGGAAGAATTGGAAACTGACAAACTAAAACACCGAACGTGTGGCTCTCCCTTGAGATTATCAGAGCTTCGAATGGTGATCAGCCAGCCCACTGATTTCCAATTCCATCCACAAAATCAAGGACACAGAGTGACTCTCCAGGCTTCCCCACTTCCCTCCATCTTACTGACGGCAGTGTTCATATGCAGGAAGATGTGGAGATCATAAAATCTGAACCGCAAAAAGCCCACACAGTTTGTCTATTTCCTTAATTAACAGGATGGCCACAGTAACGTCAACCTGACTCAGTCACTTTTACTCAAGGATGAAGAATTATTAATTTGGAATTGCCTAAGAGAAAAAAATATTTTGCTGGTCTAAAGACCAGGAAGTTTATTTAAAGGGATAAAGACTATATATAAAAATAATACAGCAATAGATTTCCTTTTGAAGTACTGAATGGCAAATCAGGTAAGGTGACGATTGTATAAAGGAACCAAGCCCAACAAAGCAAACCAGACACACACACACAATGAAACAATTACATTTTTTTTATTTTTTTATTTTTTTTGGTTTTTCAAGACAGGGTTTCTCTGTATAGCTTTGCACCTTTCCTGGAACTCACTTTGTAGACCAGGCTAGCCTCGAACTCACAGAGATCTGTCTGCCTCTGCCTCCCGAGTGCTAGGATTAAAGGCATGCGCCAGCACCGCCCGGCCGAAACACCTACATTTTTAAAAACCACACACAAAAAAAAATCTGAATGTTAGTTTAGGTAGCTCCAGTAGAAGTCTACAGAGAAAATAATGCATTTTTATGATTATGTATGAGATCATAGTCTCAGTCAAGAATTAAAAATTATATGGTGTACATGGTGGTGCATGCCTTACGTCTCAGCACTTGGGAGGGTCTCTGTGAGTTTGAGGCTAGTGAGTTCCAGGGCAAGTGGGGATACATAGAGGGACCTTGTCTCAAAAAAGAAAAGAAAATGAAATTAAAAGAATTACAATATATAAATGACTTTGTAACAATAATTTCCTAACTCTTCACCAATATTTATTTTCTTGTGGCACAGTAAATTTTAATAAAGGAAGTAAAGATGCCATGTGTCTTGGGTGTGTGTTTGTGTGTGTGTATTATGTGTGCACATGCAGTCTCGTATGTTGCATTTGGCAACCACATTTTACCTCCACAGCTCCATCTCTATAGCTACCCAGTGCCAGACCAAAGCAAGATGTAACTGCATCCTCTCTCTCAAGAGTTCTGAATATACACACAGGCTCCCACAAGGTGACTCGGATACTTGGTTGGGCGTTAGAATAAGCCGAGCAAAGCACACTAGGCATCTGGATGATGCTGTTGATCCAGGAAGGAAAACAGGAGGAGGTGCAGAGAGAAAAAAAGCTGCCACAGAGTGAGGCAATCAGAGGACCTGAGCCTCTAAGCCTCTGAAACTTAAAGCAAGTGCATTGAGATTCGAAGAAATACCGCTTTTCAACATCCCTCTTTCAAATCTAATAAAAAACTAGCTTCATGTTCCTTATGGTTGAATAGAAACTAAGGAAATGGTCCACTTCATTTGCTGGTTCCGAGAATGCCCCTCCTTGAATCCTTCTGTTTCCACAATCGGACCTCTTCATCCCATGATTGCTATCACTCACAGTGCCTGACAACAGACAGTGTGAACACCTGTCCTGCTGGAATATACGCTCCTTGAAGGCAGGAGTCATGGGCTGCAGTTTGAATCTGCCCCCCCCCACACACACACATACACACCACACACACACACACACACACACACACACACACACACACACACACTATGCCAGCACAGTGAATGACAAAATATTTAACATTATTTCTGGCTAAGGTCTGTTTCACCACGGAAACATTCTATATGTATTAAGCTCCCATTGGGCATCCCATTAGGAGATATCTCCTATCTCCTAAGCACACTACTATAAACAGTTACTGGATTATAAGCTTTTTGAGAAAAATAACCCCCAATATTATTTGTTTGTTTGTTTGTTTGTTTTGTTTTGTTTTTTCAAGACAGGGTTTCTCTGTATAGTTTTAGTGCCTGTCCTGGAACTCGCTCTGTAGACCAGGCTGGCCTCAAACTCACGGAGATCTACCTGGCTCTGCCTCCCGAGTGCTAGGATTAAAAACTAATATTGTTCTTCTAAACAGAGGTAGTAGATAATACTTCTAACTGAATCTTGGGTCAAAATAGGCTAACACGAACAATATATGGCTGAAGACAAAGTGATGGAAGTATTTAAAAGTCAGGGTTTAAGAAAAAAAAAAAGGCTAATTTACCTGGCCATAAAATTGTATCATTTCTTTAAAAGGTAAAGTATCAGTGCATATTGTTTTTAATGAAAAAGGAAAAAAATTCCAAATACCAAAAGTCAGAAAATTGATCATGTAGAAAGCATCTTGGGTTTATATTAAAAGGCGATATTGATCTATGGGCAGTGGTGGCACACACCTCTAAACCCAGCACTTAGGAGGTAGAGGAAGGTGGATATCTGAGTTTGAGGCCAGCCTGGTCTACAGAGCAAGTTCCAGAACAGCCAGGGCTACACAGAGAAACCCTGTCTCAAGAAAAAAACAAGTCTCAGGAAAAAAAAAAAAAGGTGATAATGGTGGTCCGTGTTTGTGTTCATGGCAGTAATATCTTAAAGGGCATTTCTATTTTTTAAAATGTTAGGAATTATCTAGTGCTTTAAGTATGCATATCAAAAGCCTGCATGTAACCTGTGATGCTTCAGGACATTTTTTGTTTACAGGTCAGTAAATGGCATGAGCAACCACATCCATGGTGACTTGTAGAACTAATGTGGTCCCTGGAGTTGAACTGTATCTCATTTACATAAAACACAAGTCTGCTAGGAAAAAATTACAGAGATGGCCTGATCATGAGATACTTCCATTGTTTGAAATGAACCAATTCAACTTTTGAAAGAACATATTCAAGAAAAAAAGAAAGTGTATGATAACAGAGGGTTTCCCAAATGCCAGACGTCACTGCAGACACTTCCTGGGCAGTACAAGTCACACAGTCCTCAGGAGTAACTGTTTCACTTCCACAGAGGAGGAAACCCTGGCATTAACACCTACTCTCATGCCTTTTCTAAGCACTCAGAGGCCATATTAACAGCACGTTTTTAGCTTCATAAACTTTCAGTGCGTAAGCTGAGACGGGTGTGTGGAAGAGAATATGTTCTTGCTTCTAGATTTAAAGGACACACTTTAAAGTTGCTGAAACCTGATGAAAAATTGCATCTCAAATTGTTTTCTACATCAGTTCTGCTAATGAAAGGGGGTACAGAAAACAGAACATCTAATTCAGTTGAGAAAGAGAAATGGAAGCTGAGAAGCCGTCTCTGCTTGCGACTTAATGAGGTGCTGAGGGGCAACACGCAGCTGATGAAACACTTCTGCAATGTCAGGGAGGGGAGCCAGCCTGTGTTTTCACAAGGATGCCTTACACGAGGCAGGAGGCAAAACGCTGCGGGGCGAGAGTGTGATTCCCAACCATTTGGCCCGATTCTGCTTCTGACACTGCATATTAATATGTTGTTATATCCACACATTCACACTTGGTGCTGGAATATGTGAAGGAACCTTGTTTGGCTGACATGTTATTGCGTTTCCAAAGTGCTCAAAGTAAAAGCAAATAGGGGACGCCAAACATGTAAGGCAGGACACAAAAATAGATGTGTACACACATTGCCTAGTTCATATATGAATTTGCTCTGTTAGTTTTTACAGTCACCTTGACACAACCAAGAGTCCCTAGGGAGGAGGGAGACTCAGGGGAGGGATTGTCCAGATCTGACTATATGGTCATGTCTGTGGGAAATTGTCTTGACTGTTGATTGACGTGGGTAGTGAAACCCTTGGGCAGGAGGTCCTGGGTTGTATAAGAAAGTTGCTCCCAGCCAGGGGGAGCAAGCCAGTAAGCAGTGATGCTCCATGGGTTTCTGCTTCAGTTCCTATGGGAGTTCCTGACTTGACTTCTTCCCTCAGTGATGGAGTATGACCTGGAAGTGTAATATGAAATAAACCCTTTCTTCCCATAGTTGAATTTGCTCAGTGTTTTATCACAGCGACAGAAGGCAAACAAAGACACACACTCTCATTTTAATTTTTATTTTACAATATTTAAAATGACTTCATCTCTTTTATCCCTAAGCCCCAAGCAACCCTTGAACCTAAACAGGCCACTAATGAATAACATATACCCATACTCACATACAGAAATTATGATCCATCTATTAAAAAACTGCTCCACTTACTAGGAATTCTTAGACCTTTTAAATATCAAAACTACGATGATCATGAGCTTGAGCTCACAAAGCTGGAAGAACAAAACAGGTGCATTCCGGTCATAGCTAGCTTAGGCTGTCACCTTGAAATGAATGTAGGAACTCGAAGGGAGGGAACTTCCTCTAATGCTGTGCCTTCACCACACTGGCTGTGGGCATGTCTGTGGGGCATTTTCTTCATTGTTAATTGATACAGGAGGACCCTGGGCACTGTGGGCAGTACCATCCCTAGGCAGGTGGGCCAGGGCTGGAACAAGCCAGCCAGTAATCAATGTTCCTCCATAGCTGCTGCTTCAGTTCCTGCCTCTAGATTCCTGACTTGGTTCCCTTGGTGATGGAGTATGACCTCTAAACTGAAATAAACCTTTGCTCCCCAAGTTGCTTTTAGACATGCTGTTTTTCACATCCACAGAAAGCCAACAGGACAACCTGGAAGGATAGTTAGGTTGACAAGAATGACAAGACCAATCTGTTTAATCTTTCAACAATTTTGTTTCATATTACTGAAGAATGACAACAAAGAGAAAAATAACTCTTCCTGGGAATCCCATGTTTGGTCACATAATAAATCTTAGAGTGGAAAGTTAGGGAAAGGAAATAGCTGTGTTAAATCCACATATCAAGCTTTTCTTTTCTTTCTTTTTTTTTTTTTTTTTGTTGTTGTTTTGTTTTGTTTTAGAATGGTTTTTTGAGATAGGGTTTCTCTGTGTAGCCCAGGCTAGCCTCGAACTCTGCCTCACTGGTGCTGGGATTAAAGACGTGCACCACCACACCCAGCTCAAGCTTTTTTCTTTTGTTCCCCCAGGGGTGTACTTTGTTCCACAGCCCTGTTAATTACAGATACAGCAACCTGCTCATTTAGAGGAACAAGGTTAAGGGAATCACAGACATTGTTAGCAATGGAAAAGAACTTACTTAGGAACACAAGAGAATGTGCCCATAATCTAATAGTAGAGGAGATAAACAAAGCCAATCACATCCGTCTAACTGTCCACACTTGAAACTTCTCCCATCCTCAGCAGCTTCCAGAGGCTGGTTCTATGTGGATGTTCCCAGAGCAAATGGCACCTTCAGGAAGCCCTGCCTAGCAAGAACTCTGCATGCCGAGGACCAGATGGGGACAGGGTAAGATCCAGGCTGTATATGATTTCTCATGTAACTTATAACAACTGGCTTTTATACCATCTGGCTGCCCCAGCTATGGAGTAAGGACACACTCTTGAGACAGGACAGGCCCTGTTCCTGGATTTCCCTGAATCACATAACTCATGGACTGTATCTCAGGATCATGGACAGAATGTGGAGAATGAATGATCTCTCACATCCATTTTCCCACCTCTGTTTGTGAGGTGAATTCTCTCCCCAGTCAGGCTACCAGTGGGAACACACTACTGAAATGTCCCACCAGGAAGTACTCATCCTAACACATCCCCTGGCTCCCGCTTGCCTGAGATTTAGATCCCGCATCTCCACATCCATCAAGGCCCTCTGTGCTATATCCCACCGTCTCCATTTCCTAGATTTCATTCTCAATTTGATGTAACTGTGTGTATTCGCACTCCTTGTCAGCCAGGAAAGGCAAAATCCTACTCTTGGTGGCCTCTGGTCACACTGGCCAAGTTGGCCTGAATTAACATGAAGACATAAAGCCTTGAGATGTAGAACTGAAGCGTTCTGTCTCTTTCCCTTCTCACACCCTGACACCTTTGGTGTGAATGAAACAATGTTTTTCATGAATCCCATTTCACCGTAAGGGACTGCAATGAAACCTAACAAGTCTCATTTCTTTTTGTTCTGATATTTTTAGTTGTGAGCCTAGCCTTTAATGGCTGAGCCATCTCTCCAGCCCCATTTCTTTTTGTTCTTAAGCTTTAATGTTGCAAGGGGATATCACTCCCAAGCTTTGATCTCTCTTATTTTTAATGTTTTTACATTTCTACATGTGTGTGTCAACTGTACATGGCACTTTGGTTCACAAGGAGTTCTCACACACATTTACACATTACAATGAGGTATCCCCTCCTTCCCCATGTCATACAGACAGATAAGATTTCACGTATCTGTGTAATGCATAGGAGCCATAGATAGAAAATACACAATATCTGTTTCTCTGAGACTTTATACTAGACATTTCTTCAGCCAAATGTCTCTAATAGCTCGTTAGGGCAAATGGCTGTTTTTATTTAGTTAAACTAATTATAAGCAATTTATGAAGTTACAGTCAAGTTGTTGGCTCTGTTGTCTGTTGTTTTGTTTTTGTTTGTTTTTCCATAATGTCAGCAGTCTTTGCTTCTGATGTGGACCAGAGAAAAGGCTATTTCCCCCTACCTAAGAGTCACAGAAGATAATAAATAGCTGCATGTCTACTATGATCATTTATTGTTGGAGCCTAGCTAAGCATTGAAAGTTACACTGTATTTTCCTCTCTACTATTGCAGGTCTACCATAGCACTTACATCTTTGTTGGGTAAATAAAATGAGGGCCAATCTGCAGGTCCCTCCCTCCCCCCACCACTCTTATCTAAAAACTTTAAAACTGTTAACAGTGGAAAGAAATGGTTCCTCAGAAGGGAACCACAGGCGCCACCGTTGGGAAGGCTCCCTCAGGATAGACAGGATGGATGCCTCAGCCCATCCCACTCCAGTCTCACGCCAACAAAAGCCATCCATATAAGCATTATCAAATGATGCTTCAGGCTGCCAGATCAAAGTTTTTGTGAATCACGGCCTCTAGAAACGTCGCTCTCAGCAGCACCCTGGGTCCCTGTGGTAGTACTGTGTTCCCCACAATATTGTGCACCCTAATAAATTTATCTGGGGTCAGAGAACAGACAGCCACTAAAACAGAGTCAGAAGCGGTGGCTAGAAAATGGGTCAGAGCAAGCTATAGCAGAAGCTGGGCGGTGGTGGCACACACCTTTAATCCCAGCACTTGGGAGGCAGAGCCAGGTGAATCTCTGTGAGTTCAAGGCCACATTGGAAACAGCTAGGCATGGTGACACACACCTTTAATCCCAGAAACACAGCCTTTAATCCCAGGGAGTGACAGCAGAAAGGAGAAAGGTATATAAGGCATGAGGACCAGGAACTAAGTTAGTTAAGCATTTTGGCTGGTTAAGCATTCACGCTTTGGAGCGGCACAGTTCAGCTGAGATCCATTCTGGATGAGGATTCAGAAGTTTCCAGTCTGAGGAAACAGGATCAGCTAAGGAACTGGCGAGGTGAGGTGGCTGTGGCTTATTCTGCTTCTCTGACCTTCCAGCACTCACCCCAATAACTGGCCTCAGGTTTGATTTTATTAATAAGACCTGTTAAGATTCCTGCTGCAGGTCCCTAGTGCACAGGCACTACAGGAGGCACAATGGGGTCCTGGCTGAAGTGCTATAGTAAATTACCACACCCCGGGCAACGTAAACAATGACAATGTATTTTGTCACAGTCCTGGAAGGTGACAAGACCAAGGTACCATGCGTGCTAGTGAGGACTTTTTTCTATTTTCTTGTTGCATTCTCATAGTCAAGAGATCTGGCTCTCCGGTGTTTCTTTCTATAAGGATAGGGTATCAGTACCACCCAGAGGATTGCACTCTCCCGACACCATCAATACCAGTCATCTCTGAATGGCCCCATCTCCAAACCCTATCCAAAAGAGTTGGCCTAAACTATGAACCACGATAACACAGAACCATTTAGTTGGTTAATAGTACTCAATACATACTTGATAAGGAATGAAGCAAAAACCTACAAGGAATTAATAAAAAGCATAACTAAAAATGAAGGAGGGCCATGTACTTCAACAATGACTGAGTAGAAGAAAAACTACTATGACTGGGAAACAGAAGGGAATATTATCGGTACCAAGCATTGGAAAGGC
The DNA here is from genome assembly GCF_903995425.1 of Onychomys torridus. Classification (NCBI taxonomy): domain Eukaryota; kingdom Metazoa; phylum Chordata; class Mammalia; order Rodentia; family Cricetidae; genus Onychomys; species Onychomys torridus. The sequence goes on from NC_050454.1 coordinate 62,350,810, forward strand.
TGGACAAACACATGGCTAAAACAAGCATGCAAGTTAGACCATGCTTTCAAAACTATTTTCTCAATCAAACTTCATAAGGCCTTACATACAGCTAGGAATAGATGTAAAATATTCAGTTATTACTGTTTCTCCTGAGTCTTGCCCTTGACTAAGGATAGCACAAAGAAACCAAAGGGACAAAAATGCCCACTATTAATGATTTCCAAAGCAAATCAATGTCAGGGAATATAAGTAAAGAGGAGTGGGAGAGAACAAAGGATACTGACTAGCTAATTCCCCATTGTAGTGGTCTGAATAGGTGCAGTCCATATAGACTCGTGTGTTTGAATGCCTGGCCCACAGGGAGTGGCACTATTAGGAGGTGTGGCCTTGGAGTAGATGTTGGTTTGTTGGAGGAGGCGTGTCACTGTGGAGACGGACTTTGAGGTCCCATCCATGCTCAAGCTACACCCAGCACAGAATGTCTGACCTTCAGCTACCTTCAGATCAGGATGTAGAACTCTCAGCTCCTTCTCAAACACCATGTCTACCTAGATGCTACCACATTTCCCACTGAAACTATAAGCCAGCCCCAATTACATGTTTTCCTTTATAAGAGCTGCCTTGGTCAGGGTGTCTCTTCACAGCAATAAGAACCCTAAGACACCCATCAAAGAATCAATATCAAAGCACTACACTTTAATTTAATTTAAAGCTGGAGCCAAGCACCAGCAAACAGTTAAATGCATCTTTAAAAAACAAAAATATACTTAGCAGGAAAGTTCAAATGGTTAGCAAAAGGTCAAAATGAGGTGACAGTCATGAGTTCAGCTCTTCTCGTCTACCCTAAGCTCAGATGGCTAACAGCTGCCTCTCTGACTCAGCAGATTGCTTCTAAAACATCTGTTTTAGTCATGAGCGATTACAGTACACACGTAAAATAAATTCACCATTATCAGGAGGAAAATAGCATTAAATGTTTAGCCCTGTTACTGGTAAGGAGTAGGGATGGTTTCTATGTTTTTGTTTGTTTGTTTGTGTGTGTGTGTGTGTGTGTGTGTGTGTGTGTGTGTGTGTGTGTGTGTGGTGTGGTGTGCATATGTACATATGTTCATGTGTGTGTGGTGGCCAAAGGGCAACTTTGGGTGCCATACATCTTTTCATTTATTTATTTATTTTTTCCCTTTGAGACAGGGTTTCTCACTAGCCTACAATGCTCCAAGTAAGACAGGCTGGCCAGCTACCCGTCTCTGCCTCCCCAACAATGGATTCCAATTGCAGTCCACATCTAGCTTTTCTACTGAGTTCTGGGGGTGGATCTCTGCAAGCACTTTATCAAGCCATCTCCCCAGGCCTTTCCATAACATTTTAAAGGAATCTGTGCAATGATAGATGCCAATAAAAGACCACCTTTACATCACTAAGCAAAATCACTGGCAATGGCTAATTAAGGCAAAGCCACCAACATAATGATGATAATAATAATAACCTAATAAGTGAAATAGGAATCAGAATGTTGGTGAAAGGATTGGCTGTAAACAAGTCCCATTGAAAAGAACCTACAGCATGGGAATCAGAACAGATCTTAAGATTATAACTTAGAAAAATACAAAAATAATATAATTTAACAAAATGGTAAGTAGAAGATGTAGAGAATTGTTAAGAGTATTATTTTCTTTCTTATTCCAAGCAACAAGTCAATCAACATCATTTAAAATACAAACATGGAGTTAAAGGAGGAATAAAGGCAAAAGAAATGTGTTCTAGCAACATACAAAAAAAATTTCAGATCTATAAATGAAAGCTATTCATTACAAATAACAGTACAGCTACAATGTGGGAAGTGGCAGGGAGACCCTAAAACACCAATAAGGAACCTTGTAGGCAATGTCAAACTCCATTTAAAGGTCATGAGTGATCATCTCCACCCACACTCCCATTTTCCCAGTGCTATTTAAAGTCAAGACCCAGTGTGGACCCCAGCCAGCCCTCCCAGCCAAAACAATTGCCCTAGTCTGTACCCACTGTACACAGGACCATGGAAGCCATTCTATTTGGCCTTGTGCATTCCTCTCTGTCTACTGTTAGCAGCCACTTTTCCATGCCTTGTGGGCTGCCAGACCACAGAGCCACATGGGTAAGTACCCTGGTGCAGGTGCCAAGTCCCTGTGTGGTCAACATGAAGCCACTCAGAATCCCTCCTCCCTGGAATTACAATGCACACCAGCAAAACAAAGTTGGGATGTCACTCCCAGAAGCACTGGCTGACAGCTTTCTACCTTCCTGAGCCCCAAGGGGTACCCATTTTTAGCAGGGGAAAAAGAGTAAACACAGGACAAAGAACAGCATTAATACGAGAAATATGACTCAGGAAATTCTAGGTCTCGGTTCCCAGGCTTGCCTCCTTGGCTTTGTAAGTCACCGCAGCATTTTCCCCTGAGTAAGACAAAACCTTCTCCACACACATAAGCTGTTCAGTAGGTCTTGTCACTGGGCAACAGAGACTACCGAGTTAACCCTTTTTTGGAAAAGGGGACCATTCTTTGCCGGACTCAACTAATCGGAGTCTCCTTTCACCTTTGGTTCTTCTGGCTCACCCCACATCCTCTCTGGATACAGAATCTCACTACAAAGCTGAGTCTGGCCTCTAACTTGTAATCCTCTTGCCTTAGCCCCGCAAGCACTGGGAAGTACAGCAGTGTCCAACACACCACCCAGCTTCCTCCCGCGGAGACACCTCAGTTTTAGGATGGAAAGCTATTCTTCCCATAATTTTGCTTCGGCTTCCTCTGGCTCAAGTTGCCCTCACTAAAAAGAAAGCCAACACACCAATGAAAATGGAAAAACAACACCATCAACAAACTAAAGCAAAGAGATCTTCCTTTGCCTTGGTTCATCTCAAGCTCTCTGCCTAGGTCTTTTCTGGGACTGCACATTTATCTTTACCACTTGTTTATGTCAGTCATTCTTGAAGCAACGGCTGCAATTAGACCTGCCCCTACTATCAATAATGCCCTGAGATTTGTCAAAACAAATGCTCTCAAAAAAATAAGAGAGAAAAAAGAAAAGAAGGGAAGACAGCCATCCCGCCTAGTAAAGGGAGGTTTCCAGGCAGCGAAAGGCAGATAGATGTGGCTGTCTGGGTTCCACAGTAGCTGGTGAACGATGATTTGATTTGGGGGATACATTTCTCTGACTGGTTTAGAGATGAATGGCGATTTTACAAGCCTGTAGGCACAGACACTGCTGATACTCGGACACCGTGAGTAACGCCAGTGTTTCCCGCTTCACGGAAACTATGCTGGATGATTCCTGCTCACAGTCACGCAAATGCAACATGCTAGGAAGTCTACCCAAGTTAACCTGGACCAGGTTTAAAAGCTGACGCTGCTCTCTCTTCAATCAGTGAGCTGAAAACACCCTTTTGGCACGTGGTCACTTTGCATGAGAGGCACCAATTGACCTTGTTAGAAATTATACTTCAGTCCCTCTCCGTTTTGACCCGACTTACGGTCTCATCATTTCCTCTCTGTAGCAATTAACTTAGCTTGTCTTCCACCATGTGACACACGCTGGTTCTCATCCTGTCTCTGGTCACTTCAGAGCTTTCTCTTTGTTCTCCTTAAATGTTGCAGTTCCCCAAGGTCTATTCCCCAGGCTCCTTTCTAGAAGCGTCACTAAATGGGTAAAAAGAGCAAACACTTGGCCCAGAGGTGAGCTTTGCTACCAATAAAAAGCAAGGGTTGCAGGTAATAACATCACCTCTGCCCTGTTAGTCTTTATAGCCCTAAGACAATGAGGCGAGGCCCTGTTAAGAAGAGGGTCTATGTGGAGGGCATCCTTAGCATCCAGTGGTGTCTGTTTCAAAGAAGAAGACAGAACCATTGGCTCTTACATCATCTCCATGCATTAAAATATTTTTAGTAAGATTATTTTGTTTCTTTTAAAGATTCTTTTTACATTTACTTATTTTACAGTATACGTATGTTTTGCCTGCACATATGTATATGTACCAGACATGTGCCTGCTGCTCATGTAGTCCACAAACTGGTATCTGATCTCCAGGAACTGGAGGTAGCCATGGTTCTGAGCCACCACCATGTGAATGCCTGGAATCGAACCTGTGTCTTCTGAAAGAGCAACAAGTGTACTAAGCTGCTGAGCCACCTCTCTATTCCTCTCCTTTGTCCTTTTGGGACAAGATCTCATTGCATGGCTGAAGGCTCAGCAGTGAGCTACCACACCCAGTCAGAAAGCTGTCATTTAAAGGCTTCAAAGAACTCTGAGTCAAAATCACCAGTAACGTTCTGAGGGGCAGTCTGTTGGGACTCCCAACTCTATTTCCCTCTTGTTTCTTGGATGACACGATAGTGAATTGATTACAGCCCCATCACTGTGCCGTGGGACAAGGCAAGGGCACTGGTGAGTGGAACTACAGACAAGTTGTCAGTGTACGCTCAAATTTCCTTCTAGCCTCATGAAAAAGAAGGATGAAGGGGTGAATTCAACTTTAATCCCATATAGTTTCCCTGTGACATCCTTATGACACCTTTAATAAGTACTCACAACATACTCATTTCAAAATGAAACCTATATTTTAGGCCTTTATTAATGTTAAATTTCTGAAATATGGCCTTTATCTTAACAGTATACATCTGACTGGCCACATTTCAAGTCTCAAGCTGCACCCATGGCTGGTGCTACCACGCAGGTAAAGCATGGGGATGGGAGACTTCATCACACAAGGTGTTTGGAATGTCCTATATACTGATGTAGAATAGGGATAACTCTGAAATTCATATCTAGTCTCTCCTCTTCTTCAAAAATTAAGCCAATAAACAGGTTCAGTGACTTTTCATTGTTATAGAATACAGACCAAATTCATTAAAATGGCTCAAAATACCCTGTTATTTTAACTGTTTCTTATCCAGTGGGCAAAATCAGATGAATGACATAAAAACTGCAAAAGGCGGGAAATGGCCAAAGGACTTTACCCTGCTCCTCTCCCATAGTACCCATAGGCAGGCAGTCTAGAGTGGGACAAAGCTCTCTGTGGCTCAGCACCACACAAACCACAAACAAAAACAGAAAATGAAGCTACCCAGGCATCACTGGGCTCTCTAAGTGTAGCAGGAAGTGAGGGCTGTTTCTAGAGTCAAGGAAAGTAATTTCTATAGGACCAATATTCAAAGGTTTAAAAACGTGGTTATTTGTGGAAAACCCAGGTGATGGTTCGCAGATACCAGCAGCCATTCACCAGAAAAAGACAAACGTCTACACTATGAAGAGTGTGTCTCAGCTTTTCTTAAAGTCTATTGAGAGAGTAGCTGCTAGCAGTTTGGAAGCTGGGGTAGGTAGTTAAAGGGCACAGAGAGGTAACTAGCTGGAGAGAGAACTTCTAAGGCCGGGTAGCGCAATAGGACAAGCGGTTGACAACTGTTGATTATTTCAAAAGAGCTAGTGAAACAGGAAAAGGAAATGGAAACTGGGCATCTCTAGTCCAAACATGAAATCTGAAATGTTCCAAAATCAGACACATTTTGAGAACTGCTCGGAATCTACATGCGGAAGATTTCCATCTGATCTCGTGGGACAGGCTGCAGCCCAATCCCAGGAACTCTAAAATTACTACATAAAATGACCTTCAGGCTATGTGTGTGAGGCGTACAGGAAATAGGTAAGAATTTCATATTCACTTGGGGATCATCCAGAAAGTAACTAACATGAGCAGTCAAATATTTCAAATTCACTGTGATCCAACATACTCTTAGCCCAAGTATTTCAGATAAGGAAACCTCAGTCTCTACTCCCAGTTCCCATATGGTGACTCACAACTCTACTTTGGTAATTCCAGTTCCAAGAACTGTGACAACCTCTTCTGGTGCCTCCTTGGGTACCAGCCTCACACGTGGTGAATAGATACGCATGCAGGCAAAACATCCACATACGTGAAATAAAATTACTTTTTAAAAAGAATAAAAATGTGCACTAGCAAGGGATGAAGCAGAAGTGATCTTTTAGTGTACTTTTTACACATCAGTTTGAATGTTTATTTCAAAGATATAATATGAAGAGAGAAAAATTTAGAAAAACAGTAACAGTTACAAATGAACTAAAATATATCAAAGTGGTTGAACAAAGAAGAAAAAAAATTAATTCTAGCACTTTTAACCAAAAATACTTCCTTTATTGCACAGCCATAGTAGAACATATTAAACTAAGAAAACTTAAAATTTACCCAGTTTATTGATGATCGTAACAGCACAATTTGTAATTGTGCAAATTGTGGGGTAAAGCAAATACATGTATTAGTGGTAAGTGGATCATTAGAAACCAAGATTTTCACTATTAGAAAATAAATATAAAATCTAGGAATTCATATTTTTAATGAACGCCTGTGACCAGACAAGAACAAGAGTCTCCACACCGGACCTACCTCCTGGCAGTACTGCAGGATGCCCTCCTTGGTGCCGATGCAGGTTTTGGTCCCTGATGGGTCTGACTCCCACTTTCCATTCTGCACATTCATGTGCATGTTGAGTTTGCCACAGAACATGGCGATCTGGGGTTCTGCCAGCAGCCCGGCATTGCCGTCAGTGGGCACCTGGAAGAATAAATAAGTTCTAGTTAGTAACAGAATCCACAGTTCCAAGAAGAACAGGAAATGGGGCGGCAATACCTAGAAATCCCTCTGCTTCAGCATTATCGGGTTGAGACACAGCAAACAACCCAAAGAAGACAGTACACTCTTTAACACCAGAGTATTTAAAGGAAGGCATTAAGAATATTGAAGGACATTTGTTCATTCAAAAATCCTTTGGTTTTTTTTTCCCCCATAGAAGATTTTGCAACATCTGTTGAAAGCTCCCAACAATAAAGAGGGGTTTCCAAAACAAATATAATCACCGTGGAAGAATCCGCATTCTCATAAGCTGCAGTTGCTCACGCAGCACAGTGCCAGTCCCTGCTTGATGACCAAGCCTGGAGGTGCCACTAGGTGCCACTTCTCAGCACTGAGAGCAGGGTGTAATCAGTGTGCCTCACTGCTGAGCAAGTGGCTGTTCCAAGGGAGGTTTTGTTTGGTTTCTTTTGAGACAGGATCTCTCTACACAGCCTTAGCTATCTTGGAATTCTCCGTGGAGACCATGCTGGCCTCAAACTCATAGAGATCCACTTGCTTCTGCCTCCCGAGCGCTGGGATGACAGGCATGTGCCACCATGTCCAGTTTGTATCTGAGTTTTTATTAGAAAATTACACTGGAGAATTAACTAGGAATGTCCTAATTTGCGATCTTTCGTCCTTCAACCTCCAGTGCTAGGGTCACAAATGTACCACCCTGACCAGTTAGACAAAAAAGATTAAATGGGAGAGCTAAAATCTGTCCCATCTCATCCAAAAGATTCTACAAGGGATGAAAACTAAATCCATGCAAGGAAGAGAATTTGCTAGAAACCAAGAAATCAAAAAGAAGAACCAATGTCATTCCTCCCAAGTGAAACCCCCTGCTGAGGAAACAGAGCTGCACCCTAGACTCAACTTCCCCCAGCAGCCACTCCCAGCCCCTTCCTGAGTGATTCTTGAGTTAATCTCAAAAATTAGTAAGAGAAAAGAAAAGAATCAATCAAACTGCTTGGATGGAGAGATTTTGGTTTAAGACATTTTTCTCCACAGAAATGTGACATAGACCAAACATCTGTCCCAACATCTGCGCGTCAGGTTCCAAGAGTTGGGTATCTTGCCTGCCCACAACAGAGGATTTGTGTCTTTAACCAAACAGACAACAAATAGGCAGACTCTGGACTGAGCCTGTGGAAGGAAGCGATGTGGGAACCTGTCTACATTAATCTGTGTCTCTCTAGCACCAGGTGCTTAGGTCCTCCAAACAGCAGCTGAGGCCACAAGGTCAGACCATTGACAGAGCAGCGTTGACCCCTCAACTCTTTCATAGGAGCCCCCTGCCATCTCCCAGCACTGCCAGGAAGCTGAAAGTCTCATTCTCCACCAGATGCAAAGTCGTGCCCAATATAGAATGTTCTATGAACTTGACCTTAACAGTTCACCTGAGGGATTATAAAGGAAATTCAATGCCTGGATCTTACAGAGCAAAATAGAAATCTTGCCAATTTTTCTGAAATAAGCAGATGGGTAATAACATGGCAAGGGAGTTAAAGAAAGTCAAATCATAATCAGACGCCTGTGGGTGAAGCCCTGGAGTGGAGGTTAAGATGAGGTGTGCTCAGTGCAAACCTCATTGTATTCCCCACTGTGCTTTATTCTGTCCACTCTCAGCAGACCTGGGCATCTTATCCCTACCTAGAGAGAAGTTACAGAACACTTAATTTACCAAAGTTGGTGAATATTTTATCAAAAGAATCTCATCGTCAATTTCAGAATCTCCCTGCACCTCTAGTTCCTCACAACTCTTTGCAACCCTGGGTCAGGTATGGGTGCCACCTGAGCGAATGCAAATGCAGGAGATGCAGTTCCTTCTACAAAGAAAATTTAAATGATGAATTCTCTCCAGTGACTGTCAAGCCCAAGAAAAGTCCCCATGATCCTTCCCCCTTCTTGGTAATCACAACCATGTGCATTCCGCTCCTTCTCACTATGCTTTAGTTTGTCAAAGCATGTCAGAAATGGTGACATGTGACTTCCAAAGCAGTCATGACACTAAGGTTCACTCATTGTTGGGCACTAGTAGGAAGCTCAGACCTCCTTCAGAGCCACACTAGCAAGCCTCGGAAATAGCCCACACCTCAATGACACCATTTGGCTGCAGTTCATGATCGACAAGAAGAATGCAGCTTCAAGAGAGATCTAGAGCCAGAACCACCTAGAAGAAACCCATAAGTTCCTTACTCATGGAAACTGCAGCAAGAAGGTAACTTCTTGTTGTGTTAAGTGATTAAGTTTGAGGTGACCTGTCACACAGCAAGAAACACTAATACATTTGGCTTTTCTCCATCTTGGGCTCATAGTTGATGCACAAATGAGGGTAATGACTATCTTCTTTCTCCTCTTCTCCTGCAATCCATCAGTTACCAACCGTTCAGCAGAGAGGTGCTGGGCCCCAGCAGCACCCCCACCGTACCCCATCCATAATTATCTGGTGAGAGGCCTCATATTTTACAGACCCAGAAGCTAAAGCCAGTCAAGTCCTTGTCAAAAACGGGACAACTGTTCATGCTGCCTGGCCTTAAACTTTTTTAAAATTAAGTCTATCTAATAAATTCTGCTTTATTTTCTTAAGCCAGATTCCTGAATTTCCTTTTGTATCTTCCACACCTCTGTGTCATCATCCTTCCTCTTACCTTTACAAGTATTTATGTAGAATACACATGTATGTACTGACAAAGAGTGGTAATCTTTTCCACATCTCTTCAAATAAACTGACTATGGCCCTGGAAATACCTAGCGATGTTGTGAGCTCAGCAATGCCAGTTTAGACTAGAAAATACATGCTTTTGTTCTTTTCAGGTTCTCTACCCAAGGGGATTTAATGTTGTAGTGGTTAATCTTCATCAGCAGCTCCACTGGATTTAGAATCTCCATGGAGGGGTTGGGGATTTAGCTCAGTGGTAGAGCGCTTGCCTAGCAAGCTCAAGGTCCTGGGTTCTATCCTCAGCTGGGGGAGGGGGAGTAAGAGACTTAGAATCTCCATGGAGACGTACCTCAGGGTGTGTCTAGGAGGGTTTTCCCACACAGGTTCAACTGAGGAGCCAAGACCCACCCTGAACACCAACAGCATCATCCTATGGACTGGGGTCTCAGGCAGAATAAAAAGGAGAAAAAGAACTGATGTCTAGTCTTCATCTCTCCCTTCTTCCTGCTCCCACAACTTCCCCACCATGATGGATGGTACCCTCAAACAGAGTCAGAACCAACCCCTTCCTTACTTAGGTTGGTTTGTTGCCAGCTGAAAAGCAACTGGTACAAATATTAACAGTAAAAGTAAATATACAGAAAACATTTCCATAAAGTTGAACCCAGTTCAGAGCTCAGGTCAATTTAAACTCTCGTTCCTCCAAAATTACAGCAAATTTCTGAACTAGGAACTGTGGAATTGCTTTATATATCACCTTGCTACCTTTCACCAGTGTGTACTTAAAACAAAATACCATGTTTCTCATGGAAAACTATTTTCCCAGTCAACAGCTGTGATATACCAACTGGAACAATTAGATCAAACACACAGACTGAACAGGAAGCCTTTCAATTCTTCCTGTAGCCCACCTACAAAGACCAGGTTTTAACACAACACATCCTTGGCTCAGTCGATTAACACAAGACAACCCAGAGCATTCTCACCTGCATCTGTCAACAGGCTGGTTGCTAAGAGCAATACAGCCTCAGCATACAGCCTGGAGGAAAGTGGCACCACCAGATAATGGGGCCACACAGAACATAGTACCTTATTGTCCCCTGCCAGTCCTGACAGGTTTACTCAAACCACTGAACAAAGCCTTTAGGAAGAAGTTTAATAACCCCCTGCCATGTCCTACTTCAGACCTAGCAGTATGGATGGACATTCATGAAATGGAAGTCTTTGGATCCTGGAATATTTGCTGTCAGATTCTGGCTCTCAAAGTCAACCAGAAGATAACTACTCCTCATTCTCAAAACTCTCTCCCTCCATAGAAAAGAAACAGGTGCAATTTAATAAATGGGGACTATGCCCAGTGGAATAACCACTTCATCTTAACCATTAAGTTACCTTTTTAGAACTGTAAGACAACACTAAGAACTGGAACCCTGTACATGAGTGGGCCTTCATGGTTCATATGCGAGAGGGTAAAGATGAAAATACTCCTTGTGGCCTGTATGTCACTGGCATCCTGAAATCTGAAATACTTTCCCATGGGAAAACTGTATCCAGTGCCAATGAACAAAATAACCAGCTACAACAGTGGGTGTTCATCCATGGCTTCAAAAGCAAGAGGCCACTTACAGAACACTGAGCAATGTAAATGCTACACTTAGAAACACTGCCAAACTTTCTGGAAACAAACCTTTGTCATCAGAGAAAGCAAAAAAGTTTTTTTATTTTGTTTTGCTTTTTTTCCAAGCCATAATACAGAGAGCAAAAAAATAAAATAAAATAAAAATGCAATGGACTCTCCTAAAAGCACTGTAGCTACAAGTTGCCCTTTAATCCATGCAGCTAAAATAAAGGTAAACATACAGATTTAACTTGGACCAATCTGCAGAGGGAAAATGTGGAAGCCCACAGGGACAATTGCTACAATTTACAATGAAGCCTCTAGGACCAACTTCTCTGTCTGCCCTTCAAATAGGGTGTTCCTTTTCTCCAAGAACTTCCTCTCCTTTTCATTATCAAGATCAAATTCCTTAGAGAGCAAGTCTGGCAGCATTCTTCACTCAGTCCCAGCTAAGAGGGGCTGGAACAAGGAGCCCTCTGTTTCCCTGGCTAAAAAGTCCAGCTTGGCAAGACCGGCCCGGATCCATAGCTTGGCTGCATCTGTGGATTTATGCCGTTTTAAGGTCTCCGGCTAATGAAGACCATCTGGTTTCTACATCCAAGCAGGCGGTTCACTGGCCTGAATACCTCTCATATGGTGAAATATTGGCTACTTTTTTCTTCCGTGGGTGGAATTCTTATATAAAACAGATTTTATTTCTACTCCATCCTTAGTTTCCCTGAAGAAATGCTGTTTGCTTATCACCTGGGCACAATTCAATCACATACCACAAAAAAAAAAAAAAAAAAAAGTCTACACACCAACTTGTTTTTAAATTCAACACTGGAAACATTCTCCACTTTCAAGTGTAAAGAACTGATTTCCATAATCACAATCTAGGAAATTTGCCTGAGGACTCACTTTAAAGATCAATAATCACGAGCAAATTTTCGCTCTCCAGCCAAAGGAAAAGGAACTATGAAGGAGGATCTCCTTTACAGTGTCATCCGCAGAGAACATCTGCAGTTGCTTGTTTTATTACTCACATAAAACTGGAATTAAAATTAGAATCACAGAAGGAAAAGAATCTGTATAAATCATTCATGCCAACTCGAGCAGGAAAAGGCTAAGATTTCACCCACAGCCAGAGTTCCAGAGGCAAAAAGGGGGCTGTTTGTCATCGCTTGCTTGACATGACCAGGCTGACTCTCAAATTAAAACAGGGCTTTGCCCTGGTGTGTACATCTATGTATGTATGGTGAGAAAGGACAGAATTGCCACTAAACCCATACAGAAAAGTGAAACAGGGCAACCGTTTCTGAGCTTGAGTTCCAGCCTGACAGGATTATCACAAAAGTGAGAGAGAGGGGGAAAAAAACCCTTTCAAAGAAAATGTATGTATTTTTCACTCCTGGAAACTTGTCCCTCTTTTGGAGTCACTTCCTAATGTAGCTTCAAATTACAATTTAGAGCTCTTAAAAGGCTTTCAAAGCCTCTGTTGAAACCAAGCTCTTGGAATGGTGCTCAGCACAGGTGTTCTCAGGTTGACCCCAAACTCCATCTCATCTCAAAGCTAGTGAAGCATGCTCCCTGTAGGTACCCAGTAGGCAATCGAGAGCTTCATCAATAGAAACGTTTGTTATTCAACACCCAGGAGATTAATAACCAACACTGAAAGCCTGCATTATAGGTAGGCCTCAGAGAGGATGGATTAAAACTTGGAATTTTAAAATACAGAAGTGTCTGTGTGGTAACCAAAGTATTAGGTTCAAAATTAGTTTATAATCCAATGAATGCCAATCTAGTTCTTGGTTTTTTTTTAAAGTCTGTAACTATGCTTGCTAAAAAGGAGAATTCCTGGAAGGAAGCTCTCTGCTCAGACAGAACACTGATGGAAACTTCAATGACTACATCTAATTTGCAATGTTGTTGATCCAATAGCCTAATGACATTCCTTTTAGGCTACTTTAGCCCTGCTACTTGCCCACCACTGAATCTGACCTAGCAACCTGAATACCAAAAACCTTAGGAATGCATTAACTTAACAAAACACTATCCTCCACCTATGGAAGGCCTAAGAATGCTATCAGATAGGACTGGAGGCCTCTAGTTGCTATTCCTCAACCTGCTCTTACTGCCCACTTAATATTTCCACCAATGTATTTTTTTTAAATGCGTTGGGTTTTTAACTTTTTTGTTCTACAATGCCAACAACAAAAACTTGTGTTCAGTAAACTTGCCTGCAGGCTTGCTTGCTGCAATCTTTTCTATGAGACTGTGGTCCATGCTATCTATACCCAGTAGATAGATAAGTAAGCTGTCACTGTGTTGCAGCTCTGCTCCCCATGTCTTGACTGCCTGGATAAGCACTAGCCACAAGGAGGGTAGCTACAAAGACAGAGAAAACAGGGAGCATGGGTCCTCTGGAAGAACAGTCAGTGCTCTTAATCGCTGGGCCATCTCAGAGGACCTGGGTTCAATTCCCAGCACCCACATGGCAGCCTACAGTTGTCTGTAACTCCAGTTCCAGGAGACCTGATGCCCTCACACAGATATATTTGTAGGCCAAACACTAATGCACATAAAATAAAATTTTTAAAAAAAAGAAGAAGAAGAAAGCAGGGAACACAGTAATCAACCTTGCCGATGATAATGAAGTACATCCTGTCTCTCAATGATCTTACTTTATCCATACCATCCCTTGGAACATGAAAATCTCAACCACTCATGACATTGAACAGCACCTTCTAAGCAAGAACTGCTATAAACACCCTATATGTAATATGTGACATGACTTAGGATCACCAATGGTGTATAAGCCATACTATGATGGTTCTTAAACCTGGATCTGAAAATGAAAAATCTAAGTAGAGGCAATATTGTTCTAAATGCAAGCACTGGAGCCTATAGGGAAACAGCAATCAATTGTTATCAAGTTTTAGCGCTGATAATTGTGCAGTCCTCCATTTATTCTTTTTCCTTTAGACTTCTGCAAAGATACAATTTGGCTAAATGAATGTTTTTTTTAGTTGCATATATCTGTTTCACCCAATTTATACTCGGAAGGAAATACTTCAAATGTGGAAACAGTGTTTATTAAGTAGACTGTATTTCTACTCATACTTTACAGGTAGCTGTGTGAACATAAAGTCCTGTACTAAATGTGATAAGTGGCATGCAAATTTCATCAGCAAACACATCCCTTCAATGGCCACTGTCCACAATGTGAAAACAACATACGCTGACCTGAGTAGAGCATACCCAGTGAGGGCTCTTGCCACACAGTTCCGACATAGGCTATCTGAGAGTTCTAGAATGCTGAGTTGGGCAGACGAACCAATTGATTGCTATGCTTCACCATTGGTGGTTAGCACTCCCCCAAAACCTCAAGTCTAAGTATGGCCTGAGCTCCATGTGTTTGCCTTTGTATCTTGCGCCTTACTCACTGCAGTGTTCTTACTCACTGCAGTGTTGACCTGTGACTCCGACAGACTATTAGACGGAGAACAAGCCTTTGAAAAGCTGCAAGTATGAAAACAACTGGGGGAACATACTGCATATTTAATTAGAGCGGTAGGCCACCCTCACTATTATCTAAGAAACACCCGCACTACTTGGAAAAGAAACAAAACCATAATCATCTTTGCCTGCCCAAAAGGTTCTCTTTACAACTTCCAGCAGCCTCAGGCTTCAGGACACTGAAATCAACACTGCCAGAGAGAATTTGGGCTGGAACATGGAAGGAGCAGTGAGTGAGTGGGAGTCCTAGTCTTGAGCTCTTGTGAAGGAGCCAGAACAGATTTAGGTTAAGTACATACATGCCTCAGTGTTCATATCCTTAGTACTTTACAAGCTTTAAAATACTAATACCAAAAAGGTATGAAAACGGTAATTTGGCTAAAGACTCTTACAGAAACATCACTGATGTTCCAGCTAAGTACACCAAACTCTTCTTTAGTTGCTCTCCCTCTGTGCAGCTCTGGGTGGGGATGGGGGAAGGGGAATCTGGGCACAGGACACTCTGAGCCCTACTAGATTCCCTAGGGAGTCACTTCCAGCAGACCTGCTAGTAGCAGGTGGCTTAACAGTTCAGAATAGTGTCTCAATATTCCCAATGCCAAATTTCAAGCACTTGTATGTCTTAAACCTGTGGTTACAAAACCTGATTCTAACACGTTTTTGTCTTCACATACTGCTTTCAATTGGTAGTGTAAAGAAGATCATACAAGAAGGTTGATAATTAACAATTTTTTTAAAAAGACTATCTAGAGCGGGGAGATGGCTCAGTAAGTATATTATCTACCAAACAGAGACAGAGACTTGTGTTTGGATCCACAGTCCACACAGAAAAGCCAGGCAAGCTATATCTACAACCTCAGCCACAGGGGAGCAAAAGGAGTTAGGCAGATCCCTAAGGCTCTTTGGCCAGCCAGTCCAGCCAAATTTATCAATTTCAGGTCTTAAGAAATAAGAGTGGGAAGTGGTCACAAAAAAAAAAAACAAAAAAAAAAAAAAACAAACAAACAAACAAAAAAACCTGCTGACCTTTGATCTTACACCTCCATGCATGCACAGAGAAACACACATAAGCGTGTTCGTGTAAAGGAACGGAGGAACCAGTGGTCAGCTTGGTCAGGACAAGAGTGAATGTGAGTGTCTTTGAGTAAACAGCATCAAACAATCTGTGGCCTTGGGACATTACCTTTCTGTTTTTTTATCAAAATCGCAGAAAATACTTCAGGATGAGAACACGAAGCATTCTTTTTCATAAGCAGAACAAATATTTACATTATCTCCTTTGGTTTATTTCTGTCCAAAGTTTCATAATATTTACTTTGCCTTTGCTGTGTGCTCATAACTCTCACACTCTATATTTTTGTCACTAGGACTTTTGGTGCAGCAGAAACTGCCTTGTGAACACAACAGAAAATTCAGAGAGAATACTGAGTTGATGTGAGAATTCACGATAGCTTTCAAAGAGCATTCTTGTTCATTGTTCAAGTTGCAGTCTGTTAACTTATCTCTCTTAGAGTAGGCGAAGATTATTTCTTCTCCAGGGTTGTAAAGAATACTCAAAGGTTCCTGTTTCAAGCTTTCGGCTGGATAAGCACAGGGAGACGACCCTTCTTAAATAACTTAGAGTCAGGCACTATCAAAGATGCCCTCCCTTTCTAATGCCCTCAGCCTTACCAAAAAACAAAAACCAAAAAACAAAACCTCTGTGAAATTGCCATTCTTTTTGCAGAAAAGGCTTTCAGAACCACAATACCAAGGGAAAAAAGTGTAATTCCGAGAGGGACGTAACAAGACTCTACTTTGTGTTATGAAGGCAATTTTTAGTTGACAATGATAACAGTAGAAAGGATGCTGAGGTTGTGCCAATGCCGTTCCTGGTCTTAACGGCCAGTGAGCACTCAGCTAAACATTGTAAGTGCAAAGCAAAGGCTTTTATTTTGTTTATAAAATACAAATATGATAAAAGTGACTTATGTCTGGCATGAAAAACAATAATATAATAAACTAGAATGCAAAAAAAAAATGTCAATATTGACTAAGGCGTGGAACAATATAAAATAAATTCAGATTTAGCTATCTGTAGGATTTTTTCTAGTGGGAGCAGGTGGAGAGCATTCACTCCTCTGCCATTACCAACGTCCACACATCAGTTATAGATGAACTTGTGCTGACCTCAGGCTCTTCATAGAAAATTCTAAAAGCACCAGCTCAAAAAGCAAGGGGATTTCTGAGCCATGGGGCTCAGCTCACTTCCTGACTCTCTGAAAGCACATCCCTGAGAGGAGCATCAGCTTGCAATTCACGTAGGAGTTTTTAAATCAGATTGTCCCACTGGACTGCAAAGATCGTACAAACACTCTGGGCAGCCATACTTCGTGACTAAAGTGCCCAATCAGCTACTTTGTTTTGTTTTAGTTACTGCAGTTAAAAAGCCTTCATCAGCACAATGCAATTCTCAGAGATTTCAACATGTAACCTAACACTTAAAGTGAAAGGCCAGTGAACAAAATACACCTGAAAATACTTCAAGAACGATATGGAAACTAACTGCTGACAGACAAGCCAAACAGTGTGTGCTGATTGATGGCTATCAAGGCCTTGCCACTTCCAACAGACAAGGTTTCAGAGTTGTCTCAGTCCTATGTTAAGTTTCAGGAAAGTTCTGGCTTGGCGCCTTAGGATCATATAAATACTTCCTAGGCACTAAACAAATCCACAGATGAGGACTGTGGGGAGATCCAAACACGTCGCTATCAACACAAAGCTGGAGGCACATAAGGCTCAACTCGCTAACAGAAGGTGCTGAATGAAATAATAAGGGAAAGTATGACAATGGTGTATCAGTAGACACACACAGCAGAGGGGGTGATGGAGGAGGAGAAGGGTGGGGCTTTTATGCAGTAAGTAGAAGGACTGGCACAGAAAAGAAGCACAGATGCGTGAGGGAAGGAGTTGGGAGAGAGATCTCAGGGCATGCAGGTAGGCAACCTTGAATTTGTACTAAATGAAGATACACAGAGCTACTGCCCCCACCCTACCCCCAAAATATGAAAAAAGAGAGAAAGAAAGAAAAAAGAAGGATATGACTGTTCCTAAGTAAGGTGGAGGAGAGCATTTATTGCCGATATGAGGGAGAGCATGGTCAGAGGCAGAGACATCTGGGAAAGTGAAAATGACCTCTGAGCTGAGCCATATGAGGAGAGGGGGGGAAAGCGAGATGAGAGGGAAGATCAAAAGGCTAGAAGGCCAAAAAAGGACTGATCAGAGCCTCAAGGGAAGGGCAACCCAGCTCCTGGCTTAGAAAGAAAAGCTTATGGGGCAGGGTATGCCAGCCATAGCCTGTAACAGGTAGGGAGAAAGGGATGCTGGGGAATCTGGCCGCCAGGCCTGCTTTGATATGTTGAATAGGCACCTCAGCCATTTGTCCTTGGTTGGAGACCTAACCACAGTCCCCATGGCTTTACAGTGGTGTTGGTGGTGGGAAAGGATTTGGCAACGCCTTCTCTGCAACCAATAATCAGTGTCAGGTTGCACCAGGGTAGCAAATTGGAGTCAGTGCTATTTATTGGGGGTCAGGCAAGGAAGGAAAGGAACAATGTCCCTCTCATAAGCAAACACTTTCTGGATGGATTAACAGGCATTCTGTTCTGCTTCTCCTGCTATGAGGCTCACAGAACATGTGGGTGGGCTTCTCAGAGTCGGTATGGCAGAGCCATCCATCCACATGCCATTGCCATGAGTGACGAGAAGAGATTTTGCTTTTCAAAAACAACCAACTGTTAAGAGAGCTGAAGGGCATTGCCCGTGCGACTAAGGGGAGGGATTCTCCCATTGTCGCCATGTACTCTTGCTCTCCAGGGATGCTCTGACAGATCCATACACGAACAAGTCTTGAAATGGAGAAGTGACACGGAGTTCAAGCTACATGGTACTCTAAGAAACCTATCCAGAGCATTCACACACACACACACACACACACACACACACACACACACACACACACATACACGCATTCAGACAATTTTGTTCAAATAAACCAAGCAAAACACACAGTTGTGATCACAAAAAACAGCATACAGATCATGGCTGCCTCCTTTACTGCAGTGATTTTTGGTCATCATTCTGAGTAAGGAGAATGGAGGTGATAGTTAGCAAGAGGCTCGTTCTCAGATTCTCATGAAAATGAGTTCTGAACTCTCGAAAAGGCTTGTTTTTCCATTCACGGCGAAATCTTCAGTGAAGACTCGCCACTGATCTCACTCATGGTCTTCAGCTGCACAGTAGTTCTCTCCTAGAGAAAGTTGATTAACTCGCAAGGATCTGAGGTCACTGTGCTGCTCCCAGATTTGTTTCCATGTGTAGATTCAAGGTGACTGAGACAGTTGGTCATCACAGTATGGATAGTCCTATTTGTACCGACCACGCAGAAGTCAGGGATCCCACACAGGCCGCCCTCTCCCACTAATCCTCTCCAAATAGAGAATTACTAATTACTTGGTTAAAAAATTTCAACAGTGTGTAGGTTGAAATTCTGACCTAAGCTTGTTTTCTTTAGGAGAAAACTCATGTATTATTATTCTCTATATTTGTAAGGTAATACTCATATCAAAATTAGCATTAAGGCTGAGATATAGTATAGTGGTAAAGCATGTGTTTAGCATGTATGAAGTCTTGGCCAATTCCAACACCAAAACCAAATACCAGCAGGCACTCAAATACAGGTTGAGCAAAGAGACTTTGCTTTTAGTACATACTGAAATATTAATCCAAATGACACAATGTGAACTTCTAACTGTGAATCACACAACACATATTTATTTTTCAAAGGGGATCAAACATTACAAATATATTAGGATGGGTCTCATGGTGTCGGAGTTAGCAATCTGAATCCAATGATCCAAATTCAGGGGCTATAGAGCAAGGTAATCCCTTCAGTGTATGATCACATAGGACTGGCTCATCATTAAGTTATATACAGTAATGAACAAACTGTGGTATTGCACAATTTTTTCCAACCTATATAAGTGTATGTAATGGGCTGGTCTCTGCTTCTGAGCAAGTTCATCTGTAAATGGGATCACATCCTGGTGTCCTTCTTGATTCCAAGATCAACACAGCTAGTTGAAATCTTCTCTGACAAAGACTTCCTAAGCCACTTTTCTGAAATAACAATGATATGCTAATAAGTTACATAATATAAAAGCCTTATGAAAATTTATGAATTAAAAAATGTTTCCAGAAACTTCTCCATGTCTTGAATCTTCAGTCAGGTCCAATCCATCACTGCCTATGTCTAGAAACCTCAGAGTACTGGGGTTCAGGGTTGCTGTAGAAACTGGATGAAAGAACACTCATGGAAAGTATGGGTATGTTTGTATCAAGAGGAAAACGTCATATTCTGAATCTAGCATTTCTTATCTTTGAAGAGAGAGCCTTTTGATTTTAACTCTATAGTTCCTTTCTCTCTAAAATAGTTATCAACACCCAATGTTACAAATTATGAAAGTTAAAATGAAATAATACATATGAAATGAATAGTAAGTGTTTTTATAAGTTACCCAGATTGACCCAGCTGGTATCCAGCAGGAAGAAGAAAAGGAAATGCACACAGGTACAAGAAATTTTCTGACCTATTTGTAGACACTGATCTACCGAATGCACAGTGCTTGCTATCTCCTGAGTGCTACCCTACAAAGATGTCTGCCATGTACTCTGGGAGCATGAGAGGAGATTTTCTGCTCCAAAGAAAATGCTGACTGTATGAAGAGATATGACACACTGCTTGAAGGAATGTCTTATGCCACTTGAAATAGACAATCTTTCCTCATTTATCTGCAAGATGTCTGCCTGCCAAGTTGTCTCTAAGAGACAAACTACTAAGGACACTGCAACTCATGTGTCATCACTCCCGGCTACAGAGCTACAAATGCAGTGTGGCAGAGCTGACTCACCAAGTCCATGTGGTATTTTAAACCATCTGCAAGCTCTTAACTCACACAGTTTAACGGCAATGTGAGCTCTGGTGGCTAATACATGGTTGAAGAACTTCCATTCTTGACAGCTTACTCTCAGTGAATTACTAATTCCAAACAGGGTGAAGGAGGAGAACTCTTGAAGCTGTGAAGACTCTCTTGGTTCATCTATGTAACTATAGCATTCAATTTTGTCTTGTGCCCAGCCACGTCTGTAATTTTGAAACCGAGACAGAAGGTCATGGATTCAAGACTCAAAAAATAATAAAATAAAGTAAAATTGTTTCTTATAAAGAAGTTCTCTTATGGGCAAATTTTTATTATAAACTCATTACCATTAAAGTACTAAATCTCTTAGTAGGTAGTTATCTATATTCAAACAGCCTAGTGTTGTTTGAATTTTTTAAAGTATGAATATACACCTTACTTAATTACCAAATGAATGTTCTCAAAATATTATTTCCCAGAGAGAGGAAGCATTTTTTTTTTTTTTTAATCAAACACATGGGAGAAGAACTTTCAGGATATCTGGATAGCAGAAGCTTTGAGAGAATCTTGTAAGTTGAGTAAGCTGAGTCACCTTTAACCAAGCTTTTCCAAACGTATTTGGTCAGGGGAACCATCCACACAGCAGGAGGGAGCTCACCCAGACACCTGAATTACATGCTCCCTATATAAAGAGAAGGCTTATAAAGCATGTTTCATGTTGCACACACATAAGTAGAAAGTTGACACAATAGCCATAGGTAACATGGCAGTGTACTCTGAGGTTTGAAATGGATGCCTAAGCAAATCTTAACTACTATGTAAGTTAAACAAAACCAAACGAATCCTTAAAGGGAACATGAGTGGAGAGTGCTGTTATAAAGCACCTACAGAGGCACCATACCAAATGATTGGACATGCAGAAAGCATGCTGAGAAAATCTGAATTCACAAAGGTCTACCATATTTCAGAGGTAAATCATAAGAATTTTGAAGGTGTATGTAAATAAAATTCAAGAAGTTCAAGGGAAAAAAATCTGATAAGGACCTAATAGGGGCTGAAAATCAAGGTGCTGTTTGTTCGTTTGTCTGGGTTTGTTTTGCCTTTTACAGTACACGGGTAAAATGAATAAAAATGACTTGTAAAAAGTTACAGCCATGCAGGATATACATAGATGTAATCTCAGCACTCAAAAGGTTGAGGGGCAGAAGGGCTGTTGAGTTTGAGGCTGGTTTCGGTTATATAGGAAAGACTCTACCCTCCCCTCCAAAAGAGTATTGTTCTCATTTTACAAAATAAACATGAAATGGCTGATGACAGATGCATGTAATTAAGACCCCATCCCGAGATTCAAAAATCACACTTGCAAAATTTAATAAAATGACATTAGGTGAAGATGATGAGTGAATGAGAACCAAGGAGAGAAAATACCAACATCTGCTGAAGTGCACTCCTTGGGGGAGGAACAAATTAGTGCTTTGTGTCCATAATATAGAGCACTCATTACCTCTGATTTCATAGTAGAGAATACAAATTACCACTCATTTTCACACCGTCTGAGAGATGTCAGCCTGACTCTGGAATGACATGCTTCTTTTATAGAGAGGAGGCTTCAGAGATTTACAAAGTAGTGTTGCATGTTACACTTGTCTTGCAGCAGCTAAGTAAAAAGATGATGTAATCTTACTATTTGGTAAATAATGCCATGCTAATGAGTACCACATAATATGGTGAACATCATACCAAGGCCAGCTAGCTAAATTTCCACTTAGAAAACAGGGCAGTAAGGAACACAGGAAAGCTATAGCCCTAGGGCAAGACAGAGCACTTCTTTGTCTTGTCTAAAACACAAAATACACACTGCTGTTGAATGGAGCAAAAAGACTACTGTAGATGGATCTCACACAATCACAGCTGACACTGAACCCAAAGTTGTGAAAATACATGTGGAGGAAATATCCGTGTTTGAAGATTACAGAGTTTCTTAGGGTTTCTATGGAGTTACACAGCACTGACTCTCAAAAGACAAGAGATTACTAATTAAGGAGCTCATCCCTGGGGAAGACTACATCTCCTACTCTTAGCATCCCTTGGCAGCCTGAAGTTCTTTGTCTAGGGGTGGGACCTCCATGAGAGTTCTCCCTTCAACCTTAGCATGTCTAGTGGTGGTTGGTATCCTTGTTCAGGTGGCCATACTCTTGACATTTCATGGGTATAGCTTCTCTGTCATTTCTAAGAGACATAATCTCATACCAGACTTCCTGATCCTCCTATCAAGTGTTCAGAGATGTACCCTGAGCCTTAGGTGTAGGAGTTGCCTTGTGAATATATCCATTGGAGCTGGGTACCCTGTGATCTGCTTTTTAACCAATTGTGATTTTTTTCTGTAATGGTCTCTGTTACCAAGAGAAACTTCTTTGATGAAAGGTGAGAGCCACACTTGATGGTGGAATGCTTATTTATCATATGGGAGGTCCTGGGCTCTATCCCCAGAACCACCAAAATAAAATAAAATAAATAATACAGAGAGGAGAAGAATGAGAAGGAGGAGGAGGAAGATGAGGAGGAGACTATGACAACTGAGTTGCTCAGTGACAGACCTTAAGTGCAAGGCCCTAGGTTTGATACCAGCTCAATGGAAGGTAGGCTGTCCAAAGGGAAAGAAGGAAATAAAGAGGAAAAAACAAGGAAAATTTACATAGAAAAAGGAAGAAGCTGAGCTTAGTCGAGTATTCCTGTAATCCCAGCACTGGACTACGGAGGCTGGGTAAACCAAGAGGATAAGTTCAAGGCCAGCCTGGGCTACACAGCAAGACCCTTTGAAAGAAAAGAGAGGAAGAGAGGAGGGGAAAAGGGAAGGAGAGGAGAAGAGGAGGACAAACAGGAGGAGGAGAGGAAATGAAAGAAAGAAAAGGGAGAACAGAGAGGGAGGAGAAGGAAGGAGAGGTAAGGGAAGAGAAAAAGAGAAAGAAGGGAGGGAGAGAGGAAGAGAGGAAGAGATACTCTTCTTTGGAAAAGCTTGGCCATGGCGAGTGTGTCTTGAAGCAGACTATAGCAACACACCAAACAAATAATCTTTTTTTAACTTTTAAGGCAGAGTCTCAGTATAGAGCCCAAGATGGCACTGAGCTCCCAATCTTCCTGCCTCAGAGTGCTGTCATTACAGACATGACCACTAGGTCCAGCATAGTTTGATATCAGTTCTGAGTTTTATAAAACTAGGAACTCTTGAGAAGATCTGTTTTAGGTATTCCTATTTCATTAAAGTGTTCCATATTATTAAGATACGTATCCAGAAATGACTCATTTGTTTGGCCAAAATCATGCTAAAGGTTAACTCCTGTTTCTATATTCATCAGAGTCTGGACAGCCAGCACAAGTATGTGAACATACTTTAAACACCCAAACAGAGACTTCACTCTGATTTAGCAATTCTTATTTTTAGTAGCAGCTCTCCCTTCCTTCCCTCCTCTCCACCATAGCAAACAACAAAACTGGAGACTAGGGAGAGAGGCGTCCTGCTTAATCAGCTACAATTATCCTTTAGATGGAGACCCACTACTAAAAAGTAATCCTGGTCCTGCCCTCCATCCCCCCCCCCCCCCCCCCCCCACCCCACCGCCCCGCTTTCAGTACACCTATCCTGATGCAATATAAAGTTATGTTATCAATAAAACAGTAAAAGGGACTATGAAATAAAATACTTCATTACTTACCCAAGGTGTGCCACGGCTTGCCAGCAAAACGTAACAATTTTGCAGTTCACAGTGACTCTATTAACTGTGTTCTTTCTTAAAGACATCACAGTGGAAAGCAATGTATTCATTCAGCCAGACATTCAAATATGCTGGCTATTTTACAAAGAGAAAACTGATAACTGAACTCTTCTTGTCAGAAACATAGCTGTACTGAAATCATTATGGAAATAAGAAAATACCTATTATGTTGTGTGTAACTGAGGACCATGGGACAATGCTTTAGAACCAAAATGAATGACAAAATAAAGAATAAGCCCTCTGAATTGAAAAGCCAGTTAGTGACAATTGACTTGAAATTGTCATTGAATTAAAGTCATCTTAAAGATCCAACAGTTCTCCTAAAAGTATTGACAATACAAACATGATCTATAATTATGACCATGAGATTAAATGATGGCCAGGTCTAGAATCACAAAACTTTGATATGACAAGCTATCAAATGAAGGATTCATCTCTCAAACAGACAGTTAAAAAAGGAATCTGATCAAGAATTGTTATGTCATCATTAAAAAGTATGCCTGACAGATGGTATATAAGTGACACCAAAGAACACTTAATTTAAAGGGAAAAAGGGGATTATTAGCAATGCCACATGCTCGATAAGTACAGCCTTAAATCTCTACCTTAGACATTTCCACAAATTGTTCATTCGAGACAAAATCCATAAAAAAGAACAAGGTCCCATTGTAATGAGTTAGATAATATCTGGATGCACAAGACATTCTTTTTAAAAGTAAGGATCAGCTCTTCCTCATGCTTAAATACCGTCTCCCACTGCCTATGCAATTACACCTTCTGCCTCATTTGTACAGTATTCTCCACATATACTCATCTCTAAGTATGGCTTAGTACTTACCTAAAGAACACATAAACACTAGGTTCTTTCAACTTTGTCTGAAGGAAAAAAAAAACAACTACTAAATTATGCCAATATAGTTATTTGAATTGAATCTTAAAATCACTTCTAAGAAAAATAATCTGTGGTGATTCAGAAAACATCCCTCCCTTAGTGTTTATAACTAATTTTAAATGTTTGCTCAAGGACCCCAAGGTTTGGTTAGTGTAAAGAACAGAAAACAGATGGGTAACTGGTCTTCCTGGTCCAATCTAATCTTCACTAAAAGTTCACCATAGTTCATTGCTGAAACTCAATGTCAAAAAAAAAAAAAAAAAAAAAAAAAAGATTTAAGAACCTGATAGTTGTAAATTATTGGAAGCCTAAGAAGAGAACCTATCAACATCATGCATTCAATTATTTTACCACATTAGCTCCGATCTTGATGTCAACACTGGCATAATTGTTTGTATAATGCTAGATCCAGATTGCTTGTCAGTGTGCTGATTGCTGTTATATATGATTAGTCATGGGACAAATGAGCAGACTAATCAGTAACAGATTAGGGATACAATCATGTTACACATATTTGGGGATCTATTAACTAATTAACCTTTAGTATAAGAGAAAAAAAAAATCATAACTAGTAAGAGAAGGTGTATGGTATTTTGATTGTGTTCTAACAAATAAAGTTGGCTTTGGAGTTGGAGCATGGCTCAGTCCTTCTCTAAACCCAAGCATGCTTGTTAAAATAAAATCCAAAATCTCTATCACATGTCAGCAGAGCCACCTGATACAGGACAGAAGCGAAATCAAAATTAAGGGAATATTCTATTGCCACTAACCTCCTAATTCTTTGGTTTTATTTTCACTCTTTAACATTTTTCTTAAGGTATAAATATTATCTCAAAATTTATAAGATTTTTATATATCCATATATTTGTAAACTTTTTGTCATGAAATTAATGGTCATATAGACCATACTAACTAATTCTAGAAAAAGGCCTCATCTAGGTTCCTGTACATGATTCCGGGTTTGAATTTCTATCAGGTAACTAGGAATTAAGTTTTTGTATGCTGGATGTACATAACAAATGATGGTCCTTTAAACTCTTCAAGATCTACTGCATATGACATTTAAAATGTTTAAGTTTTTGGCAGTGAACCATGAACATTCCTAACACTGACCTTGAAGTCTGTGGTGGTATTGTGTTCCCCAAAATATTGTGCACCCTAATAAACTTATCTG
This sequence comes from Onychomys torridus, assembly GCF_903995425.1. Taxonomy (NCBI): domain Eukaryota; kingdom Metazoa; phylum Chordata; class Mammalia; order Rodentia; family Cricetidae; genus Onychomys; species Onychomys torridus. Next base: position 62,377,024 of record NC_050454.1, read on the forward strand.
GGGTCAGAGACAGAACAGCCACAATATTAAACATAGAGGATAGGCAGTGGTAGCACACGCCTTTAATCCTAGCATTCCAGAGGCAGAAATCTGTGTTCAAGGGTACAGCCAAGCATGGTGACTCATGCCTTTAATCCCAGGGAGTGATGGTAGAAGGCAGAAAGGTACATAAGGCATGAGAACCAGATACTAGAAGCATTTGGCTGGTTAAGCTTTCAGGCTTTGGAGCAGCAGTTCAGCTGAGACCCATTCGGATGAGGACTCAGAGGCTTCCAGTCTGAGGAAACAGGATCAGCTGAGAAATTGGCAAGGTGAGGAAGCTATGGCTTGTTCTGCTTCTCTGACCTTCCAGCATTTACCCCAATACCTGCCTTGAGTTTTATTTTATTAATAAGACCCTTTAAGATTCATGCTACATCTCCAAAAGGATAATGAAGCCCCACAAAGACAATTCCACCTGGATTATGGTAATGCCACTAAGCTGACAAACACCACCCAAGGATCAGATTTGAACTACAAACTGCTCTGGACAATTTCAAGTTGGCTACCTGAGATGATCCAGCCTCACAGACTGCTCTAGCCAGGACTTGACCTAAGCCCTGCACTTTCCCATTACACAGAGACAGGACAACAAATGATACCGCTACCTCTCCCAGGACTTGACAATTATCCTGGGATGGTCTGGGGTTGGTAGTGAAAAAGTTAGAATAGAAAGTTAATGAGGTACAAAACGTTGGACTCACAAAGATAGGATAGATAATGGAGTATTTTCTCTGAATTTGTCAAATGCAAATTGACTGAACACTGTTAATGCAATTCTTGCCTATATATTTGTATATAGTTATTGTACGTATTGTATATAAGTACATGTTAGTGAAACCTTCACTTCTTATTTAGACAAAAAGGGGAAAATGTTGTGTGAGATTTCTTTGTTCTGACAAATAAAACTTGCTTGGAGTCAGAGGGCAGAGCTAGCCACTAGCTGACCAAAGAGGTTTGGAGGACTGTAGAAAGAGAGGAGACAGGAAGTAGTATGGTGGGGCTAAAGGGGAATCTTGGGCCTTCTTGAAGGAGGAATGGTAGAGGGAGGAAGTTACTGTGGCTGCTCCCTGTTCTCTGACCTTTCAGGTTCTTACCCCAATATTTGACTCCTGATTTTTTTACTGATAAAGATTAATTAGATTAATGCTTGAAGAAAGCTTTCCCCATCCAGTAGGATCTGGCTGACTAAGTAATCAATAGATAACACATAAATAGGTAACACATAATGATTCAATTTTTGAATGTTTTTTTCCTATCTATTTCTTCACTGCTGAAAACTTAAACATTTTAAGTCCCAGATCTGGAATTTCACTTGGTTGTGACGTTGACTTCGAACATGTAAAGAACAACCTGTTTTCTCTAATCCTCTGACTTCTCTCTGGTGTTGGAGCCACATAACAGGGATTAAAGGGGCACAGGACAGAGAAGCAGTGTCTGTCCATACACAGTTTTGTTACACATTTACTTCAACTTTTTGTTTTATTTTATATCTCATAGGAACTGCTGAAGTATTAGTGTTTAGCAGTTAAGAAGCAACTCACTGAGTTCTAAAGCCTGAGCACATTCAATCTGAAGAACTGGCAACGGTGTGTGTGTGTCACATTCTAAACTTGACCTTACAATAGTGTATAGTATATAAAATCTGTCTGCTCACAGCAATTAGCTGAAGATAGCTGCTTGTTATTCTCTGGACTTTGAAAATCTGTGTTCTAGGCATCATAAAAAGTGATCAATGGCCTTTAACACTTCTATGTATCAGTCATGCTTCACCTTCCAGCTTTTCCACCCAGCCCTGTCGTGAGGTTGGTGATGTTTTTCTCCACATCATCAGTACAACTACTATGATCATCATTGTTTCTCCTTGGGATCTGGTTAGATGTCGTCTGGCATTTTTCTTGCCTCTGCTTCAAAAATTTTTGTATCCCAAGGTAAGGTCTGCACAATTTGGGGATCAGCCTTTGCCAGCTCCCAGGCAATAACTCAGATTTTGAATTTTTTTTTTTTTTTTGGAGCTGAGGATCGAACCCAGGGCCTTACACTTGCTAGGCAAACACTCTACCACTGAGCTAAATCCCCAACCCAGATTTTGAATTTTTTTAACCTGTTCAAAGAAGCATAATCTCAGAAACACATAAAAATTATATATATATATATATATATATATAAACACTGGTAAATAGGAAACATCATAAAATATCTGTGAATCAAGGGTTAGGGAGAAGGCTCCATAGTTAAAGAGCTTGGTGCACAGCAGGAGAACCAGAGCTCAGATATCCAGCACTCACACAACTGTCCAGTAGGCATGGCTGCCCACCTGCAATTCCAACCTCAGCGGGTAGAGATGGGGAAATCCCCAGATCACTTTGGTTAAAGTCCAGTTTCTCAGGAAGATCTGGGATTGACTGAGAGGCCCTGCCTCAAAAAACAAGGTGGAAAAGTAATTAAGGGAGCTTCCCTACATCAACCATGAACTTACACATGCTCACTCACATGAGCATACACACACACACACACACACACACACACACACACACACACACACACATCTATATCACATACATTTACATCGAAGGAAAAACAGTGCAAATCAGAAAACTTTTGATTGAAAATTAACATTCAAGCAAGTGATGAAACATGTTTTAAATAGGTAAATAAGAAAAGCCTACGTTATGAAGCAGAATGTTCTCAAAATCCATCTATCCTTGCAATGTCTCTTTTGTGGATATTCAGGCCCCATTGTAATAGAAAGCATAAATATTTTGTTTTAAAAGACAATTTGCTTTTCATAATAAGTTACTAAGTGTGATTCCAGGAGAACACAGTCTCTTTTCTTAGTTGCTTCTCTCCATACACAACAGTGGTAATGATATTGTCTTGTGACTGTATTGTGAATATGTCAGAATTCAAACTGAGAACACATTTTTAACCCAAGATTTACAAAGATTTCTCCAGCACCATAACGGTCATTTTTCTCAGGGTCAAGATCATTTGACATGTTCTAAAACCTACATGTCTGAGGTATTTGCATAGACACAAAGTAAAAATTTATCACCTTTACTCAAAAAGATTATTATTCAAAATCACTGAATCTTAACATTCCATCAAATCTCCCTGTACATACCACAATGCTTATCTCCAGATGTTTTTAAAAAGCCTCGAACTTAAACTTCCAAGGAACAGGTAGTAAGAGATATCCCTCATTAGAATTAATCTCTGTGCATAATCACTTAGCAAGCCGAGGATAAAGCCAAGATTAGATTACCTCAGGATCATAGCTTACCAAGGTGAGACTGGCTAATAAGATTACCTGTAGAGGCTTCTAACTTCTTACTCAGGAATTCAAGATCTCACCAAACTACCAGGAAGTTTAAGTTTAAAACCAGACATGACTTCTACAGCTTAGAAGTTTTCAGGTGCAATTCAAACACAAATTAATTTTAAACTATTTCCTAACTAGTGATGCTTGAACTCTGCTAAAATATGCAAACAAAATCCAAAGGAACTTTTTAAAGAAAATGTTAGATTACATTTCATTCGTTTACTTGTGTGCTTATTTACTCTGTGTGCATGTGGTGTGTGTGTGTGTGTGTGTGTGTGTGTGTGTGTGTGCACGCACACGCGCATTTGCATGCACATGTTCAGAGCAGGCTAAGAAACATGTGTGGGGATTAGAGAAGAATTTGTAGGAATCAGTTCTCTCTTTCCCACATGTAGGTCTATACAAGTCTCTGGATGGATCTGCAGTCTTCAGTCATCAGGTCTCAAGGAAATCACCTTGACTCACTGAACTCTCTCACCCTTTCTTTGAAAGACAGAATCTAAGCCCAGGCTAGCCTCCAACTTGTGATTCCCCTGCTCCAGGCATCAAGTACAACAGTTTCTTTCTTAATTCTTTTAAATATGTGTTTTTATTTCTATGTTTGTGTGTGAGTGCAAGTGTATGTGTGGAGTGCATCATCTATCCTCCGTTACCACTCTGCCTATTCCTTGTGAGACAAGGTCCCTCCCTGAATTTGAGATATTTGTATCTGCTGGGTGGGGCAAGTGAGAAAGCTCAGTGATTTTCTTGTCTCTGACCCCTTGGAACTGGGTTCCAAGTGTAGGGTAGAAGCCTGGGTTGTTAAGCGGATGCTGGGATCCAAATTCTAGTCCTGGTGACTGTGCAAAGAGAGATCTTAACTGCTGAGTCATCTCTCCAGCCCCAGAAGTCTCCTTTTCACACAACGAAGAAGCAGTCTAATTGTCTTTCTGCTTCTCCCCGTCCCTGAATGCTGGGGAGTAAACTGAGAAAGAACATGGCTAGCCAAGCAAGTGATGGATCACTGTGCTATTTACTATACTGTCCCCAGCCCAATCCAATTACAGGCTTCTTTGATTCTTTTTTTTTTCTTTTCCTGTTTTCCTTGTCATATACCAAGATAAAAATGGAAAAAAAAAAAAAAGAGAGAGAGAGAGAAAGAGAGAGAGAGAGAGAGAGAGAGAGAGAGAGAGAGAGAGAGAGAAGGTATCCAACACACTCAGCTATGGTGGCAACTTCATTCTTAAAATATAAGCATCTTGTTTGTCTAGAAGGTTCCTCCACCAGAGGGTAAATGAAAGCCTTGGCTGGAACATATGAGAAGTAGAAGAACCCCCTTTGCCTTTCTCCTTTCATTTCTGCAGTTCTGCCAATAAGGAAGCAGGTAAGATACACCTCACAAGAAAGCCAGAAACCTATTGGTAGGGAAACCTGGATCTACTTTTGAGAAAGAGTTCCACGTTGGTGACTCTTCCCTTGCGGGTCTTCTGTCTTTGGGGTATGTCACTGTTGGAGACACGGGGACTCCAATCTCTTCTTGTTTTCCTCCCAGTCACAGCCCTGAGGTGAGTGAGCTTCCATGTCCTGTGTGCTTCCATTGTGCTGCACTGCCTTGCCACAGGCCCAAAGGGAACAGGCCAGTCATCTCAGACATTTATATAACAGAAGGCTAATCCAGTAAGAAATATGTGACCACCAAGCTCCATCCTAAAGCCACAAGGATCTAAGGAAAGCTGTTTTACATTTAAGCAAGTCATGCAGTTCTCAATAAGATTACTGAAGTGTTTTACCTCCCCTAAGAAAAATTGAATTTGATGTGTAAGAGTCTGACCTCTATCATCTTTAGTATCTACACCCATTTGATGTATAAGTAATCACACTCACACAAATGGAGTTTTAAATAGCTGTCCATTTACCTCAGACCATCTAATCCCGATCCCCTTCCCAGAAAGCTAAGTGATGAGGAACACTGATTACTTCTTTATCTGATCTAAGACACTGGACCCAAGGCAGGCTTGGTGGCTTTCTTTTTTTTTTTTTTTTTTTTCTCTTTCTTTTGATTTTTTAAGACAGGCTTTCTCTGTATGACATGCCTGGCCATCCTGAAACTTGATTTGTAGACCAGGCTGGCCTTGCATTCAGAGATCTGCTTGCCTCTGCTTCCTGAGTGCTGGGATTAAAAGCATACATGTGCCAGCATGCCTGGCTGGCTTAGTGGTTTTCTAAAATCGCAAAACTGGTTGTATGGGTAAGCCATGACCCTAACTGCAATGCAAGTCAGTTTATCTCTTCATCTTCAAATCTGGGTTTATGAAAAATAGTTCCAAAGAAATTTGGAACATTGGTTTTCAAACTGGGTTCTGGGAAACCTTGGGGTTTTGTCTTCATGTCCCAGAATTTGAGGTAAGCCAAACAAGGTTTCAATGAAATCAAACAGGGTCTTTAAATTTATAATGGGGGTTTTACCCAATCTATATTTTGCTTAAAAAAAAAAAACAAAAACCATAGACTTTTAAACTAAGTGAAACGTCACCCCCTTATATTTTGACTACTAAGAGTTCTGATTTACAGCTGGGAAGACGACTCCAATAAAAGTACTTACCAATAGACCTGACAAGCTGAGTTCTCTTCTAGACCTGAGTTCTGCCCCCAGGTCCCATGGTGGAAGGAGACAATCAACTCTCCAAAGCTGTCATGTCACTGCCACAGCTGTGACATGGCGTGCTCTCACACGTGCCATACTAATAAGTATGTTTTTCAATCAAGTGTTCTGAAGGTAGCACGCGCTGGCGGGCGGAACACCTGGGAAGAGCAGGGAACCTAATACCAAATCAGGAAGAGCCATGGGAGTCGCCTTATTTGGAAATTCTAGATCACTTCTGTTTTTCTAAAGCCATGACAGTATGTTTCTAAAATTCAATATTTATAACCTGGGTTTTAAAAAGGGACCTACAGAGTAATAACATAAAACCCTCTGGTCCCCATCCCAGAGATACAAAAGACAGGCAGTCCTATTTCTGTCCCTTCACTGAAGGGATCTGAGTCATGGTTACCCAGTGATCTTTCTGATGAAAGCAAATACACATTTGTCCCATAAACAAATGGTTTCCCTAGGAAACTCGGGTGCCCCTAAGCTGCAGCAATCTGAGAGGTGTTTCTGTGGCTCTAAGGGATATTTAGAAACTCATAAGGGTTTAATATCCGGTACAAAGATTGTCTAAATTAGTAACAAGGTATATTGGTATCTAGTGGCCCTTTTCTTATCTCTCTTGGTCTAATTGCAACGGTTCTGCAATTAGAAACCTTTTGGTAGCCTACAGGCAGAAGGAACCACGGTTATACTGACAATAGAACAAAACGTCATAGAAACAGTTGCCACAAGAAGGCAACTTCCGGGAGGTTGTTGAAACTGGTTGGCTTAAATTTCATGTAAGTTTTTTGTTTGTTTCTTTGGTTTGGGTTCTGAAACAATCTCATGCAGCTAGGCTATTCTAGGCTACCACCCCAGGATGCTCTCGAACTTCCTATGTAGCAGATATGACTTTGAACTCCTGATCTTCCTGCTTCTGCTTTCCAGGTACTGGGGTGACAGGTGTGCCCATCCTGCCTGGCCACTTGAAATGGTATGTAAATTAAAAAAAAAATCTTTTTAGAAATAGGGCAAGTCAGATAAACTATGCACAACTGTACATGCTATAAGATTAAAAAATGCCAGGATTATAAAGTAATTACAGGACATCAATGTGCTGGCAAATCCTGTCATCTTGACTGTATTGAGAGATACCTGTGGCATTAAATGAGGCATACCTTTAGATGTTTTTTCTAAAGGGCTTTTCCAGAAAGGATTAACTGAGGGGAACGACCACAACAGCACTGTTCTCTCTACTTCCTGATCCTCTCAGATGTGACCGAGCTCCAGATGCCAAAGGCTAAGCTCCTGTCACCACGCCTTCCCCATGGTGACAGACTCTATGTCCTGAACCATAAGCCAAAATAAACCTTCCCTTCCTTAGGTGGCTTCTTGTTAGGTCACAGCAAAGAGAAAAGTAAGTAAGACAATCATTCTCTACACCTTGAAAATTTAGTACTGGAGTAGGAATCAGTTCTGGGAGGCCTTATGGGAGACACACTAGTGGAGTTCAAGGAGCTTACATAAAACAATGTAGTACAGAACCTACCTCCCCACGTTGTTCTGTGTATTTGAAATCCTCTCTACACTATACAGGGTACCCACTGCCATTTTAATTATTTAAGAGATAATAACACCCCCCCCCTAAAAAAAGTGTACATGCAGGCTTTTTTCCAAAATATGTTTAATCCAGTTTATTGAATGGGAAATGCAGACCCCACTGTCTATAATCTGTAAATGCATAGTTTTCAGTAGACCCACTATCTACTACTCAGTATTTATCACTGTAAACACAAAAACCAGACTTAAGCAAACACACAATGTGGTGAAGTGTCCCACTTTGGTCAAAAGAAAAAGGGGTGACTATCTCCAACATCACTGCCTACTTTCATGGCAAAGTGTTTGTAACTTATATAGACTAAGGGGCATCTTTGTCATGCTTATGCTTTAATGTATATCATATCACTTGATACCCTGACTTTAGGTGTTTTGTTTTGTTTTTTCAAGACAGGGTTTCTCTGTAGCTTTGGAGGCTGTCCTGGAACTCGCTTTGTAGACCAGGCTGGCCTCGAACTCACAGAGATCCACCTGCCTCTGCCTCCCGAGTGCTGGGATTACAGGTATGTGCCACCACCGCCTGGTAGGTGATTTGTTACAGTTTAATAAGCCAGAAAAAGCCCATGAACAGCAAGCTTCTGAGGGTACAGGAAACACTGTGGTGAGAAATGGGGAAGAAGGAGTGAGGTAGTCTGTTGACACAGAGGAACAAATCCAACCCTGGAACTAAAAACAAAAGGACAAAAAATAAAGGTTTCACCCTTTGACCTTAAAGAACGGTTTTGTCATGAGCATATACCTCAATCTCAAATATAAGTGTCTTTTCAGATAACTGTGGAGGAAAAAAAACAAACAATGAATCAAGCAAAGAATAAAAGGGCTTCTTCCAGAAGCTAAAATATCAGGTCAGTAAGTTCTGAGTACTTAGGTAAGTTTGCAATAACAGTCATTGGACTTGGGTTTGCCTCAGAATCAACTGTGGGTCTTGGCCCACACTCAGACTATGAAAACTCATGTATTCATACCATGGCCAGTCTCACAAATTATCTGATTCTGAAATCACATTTAAAACCAAACAAAAACCCACCTCAATATATGTCTTATGAGAAGTCTCGAATTCAAAAGAAATGTCAGTACTGGGATAGCTCTCACTGGGGTAGTACTACTTCCTTGGCACACACAAGGTCTGAGCCCCAGCTTAAGAAGGGTGAAGAAGTTCAGGCAGAAGGTATTAGACGTGCTGTTAGAATCATGTTGAATAGATTACCAAATCAACTAGTAGCCAAATACTTTATAAACCCATCTCTACTTCTGTTGATTCTATTACATGGGTTTTGAAGACACTGTTTCATGCAGCCTGGCCTAAAACTTTAGACAGCTAAAATCTGTCTTGAACTACCGATACTTCTGCCCCCACTTCCCAAATGCTAGTAAATGGGGTGCACCACCACACCCCAAAACCTACTTTGGTTTTATAAACAATATGCTTTTGTAAAAAGAAGCAGTAGTAACATTTGAGAAAAGAATTTCCCCTTACCATGGGGGAACAGAAAGCTACACCTACCTCACAGAATTCACACAGCTGATACAACTCAGTGGCACCAGTAACCTAACTGGTCCCAGCAAGTCCTCCTAACTGGTCCAGGAGAGTTGGCTCCAGTCATTTTGAATTACATCAGCAGCTGTGGAATGTTCCCTGAGATCAACAAACTATTGCTGTACTGACCAGAATCTGACCCAGACCAGAACTTCCAGCCTGAGGTGAGGGAGTCAATTGTCAGCCAGAACTACCCATCTTTCAGCAGGTCCAGCAAGGCCATGCTCTGTCTACACCCATACACAGTGCAAACCTCTGAGCCAACCACGGGACAACCACAGTCTTGGAAGCTTTGTCCTGGGTACAGAAAATCAGTTCAAATCCTGGTATGCGGATGTAGGGAGAAGCACTGTTGGCCTGGATCCATGTAAGGCTTAGATTCTGTTTCTTCCACACTAGACCTCTGACAACACAAATGGAATCCAGAGAAAAATTCAGATTTCAGCAGATAACAGATCTGTAGAACCTGGATCAGAATTGGTGGAATGTAAGTAATCCATGTAGGAAATCTATTAGTCAGTGATAGCAAACCCAACAACTTAAAAACCCTAAGCTGTTTGGTGGGGGAGGGGGTTGTTTGTTTGTTTTATTCTGTTTTGTTTTGTTAAGTAGGGTACTGATGTCAATTCCCATACTTCCTATTAAATTCTACAATCTATTATGCCTGGCAGAATGTAGACCAATACCACACAATCATGACTAGTATCTAGTAAACACAAAAGGTAGGGATGTCAGGATCATATGTAATCTGATGCTGCAAAAGGCAACAGAGTGTTATTAAAACTGGAAGAAATTACATGTCATCAGCCATTACATGAGCTTCGGAGGTTTGTCCAAAGTAACCTCAATATTACTGATTGTTCTATAAATAATATTAACAGTTTGATGATCTATTTTATGTTTTTTTTTTGTTTGTTTTTTTTCCCTCTATACTAGTTGGGCACAGCTGTACTATAATGAAGGCAACAAAGCTGAAAGTCTTCTTTAAGTTTTCTCACAATCCTACTGTGGAATCTGCACTGAGGGACTGATAGTGATTGGCTTCTTCCACTTTGCAATAAATGCTGATGCTGAATATGGAGGGTTAAGGAAATTCATCCTGTCACTCATGGACATGGATGTAAGCATCAACATGGCCACTGGGAACATCTGGCAAAGAGGACAGGAGCCAGTCGACAATACTGGTTTACAGTAGCAGTCATAATGATAAGTACTTTGTGGAGTTTGCAAAAAGAAATAATAAACAGTTATCTCATCAAGAGTATATCAAATAAAGCTTTTAGTAAGTAATCCAGAAAGGCAACAAACTTCTTTTCTGGAGTGCTAGAAAGGCACATGCTACCTTTTTATGGTTGCATGTGTGATATAGGTTGCTCAGGGATGTTCTGTATGTCAAATGTGTTGCTCTGATTGGTTAATAAATAAAACACTGATTGGCCAGTAGCCAGGCAGGAAGTATAGGCGGGACAAGCAGAGAAGAGAATTCTGGGAAGTGGAAGGCTGAGGCAGAGAGACTCTCCAGCTACAGTAGGTCATACTACCATATGCATATCTGCAGATAATTAATAGGTGCTCAGTCTCAAGGATAGATTATGCAAATAGAACTTCTACAAGCATTTACAATGATTTCTTTAGTGTCTCTTGCTGAAAAGTTCTGGCTTTTACAGGGCTTAGAAAATACTTTTTTATAAGAAAAAGCTTTTCCTAACCCAGCACAACCCATCTTGGACAGGTCGAATGTCACAGCCCCAAGCTGGACACCTGCTGGAACTGAAAAATATGTACCACCTCCATGTACAGCTCTGGCTGGATCCTTCTGTGCACTCCACTAGAACATCCCTGTGGTTGACTGCAGGACCTAACAGATGTTATAGCTGAGTCCACTTCTCTGCTCCACAATTTCAATATCATTAGATGCTACCCTATCAAAATTAAATAGCATCACTTGAGAAAAGTAGTGAAACCAAGTCTTACTTGAAATTCAGGAGTAGGTGAAACTTAATGATGAGTCAAATACTAGATTTTGACAAAAAAAATTCTTAAAAATCAGGAAGTTATAGAAAATTATCAGACATTGCAAAATCTTAACTCAAGATCAAATACAGCTTAGAGGCCTGTAAGTATGTCTCAGGGGTAGGGCATATGCTTAGCATGCATTAGACCCTGGATTAAATTCCAGCATCAAAACTTTAGGGAAAAAAAACTTTATTATGTTACATTGCATAACCTCCAATATTAATAACCACTGCAGAATGCAAATGAATCTGAGGGTAGTTTGGATCTATAAAATGTGTGTTAAAATCTATATGAGGAATAGATTTTAAAGTGAAATATTTAATATTTAATGTTTAAAAAAGAAAGAGAAAGGTACATAATGAAGATGCCCTCAAAAATAATGGACTTTTGCCAGGCATCATATCACAGGCCTATGATATCAGCACTTAGGAGGCTGAAGCAGGAGAATACCAAGTTTGAGTCTACCCTTGGGCTACAGAGTGGGACCATATTTTTAAAAAAATAAACTTTTGAAAATTAAAGATTAGGGGCCGGAGATGTAGTCATATTGTCCAGTTGATAGCATGCTTGCTTAGCATGCATGAAGCCTTAGCTTTCATCCCTACAAACTGGGCATGATGGTGCCTCTCTAGGGCAGAGGTAAGACCTCTGTGAGTTTGAGGCTAGTCTGATATAATTTATATATATATATATATATATATATATATATATATATATATATATATATATATATTATATCCAGGCCAGCTAGGGATATATAGGGGGGGCTGTTTTGAAACAAGAAAGCAAACAAACAAATTCTTATTTGTTAGTTAGAAACAAATTAAGCTGGGAGAAGTAGTATCTAACCAGAATGTCTACATCTCTGTGCCTATGATAAAGAAAAAATAAAGTAACTTTTGATTTGTTGTTGTTGCTTTGTTTTGCTTTGAGACAGGGTCTCATTTATCCCAGACCAGCTGCGAACTTGCTCTGTAGCTGAGGATGGCACGGAAGTTCTCTCTCTCAAATCCTGGGATTACAAATGCTTAGTTTGTGGGGATCAAATGACCATGCCCAGCAAATAAAAATTATTTTATTCAACATGTACAAAATGTATATATATATATACATATATATATATGTAAAATTTTAACTGATTACCATAATCTATGGTGTTATTTTATTTGTGCACCCCAATAAAGTTTATCTGAGGATCATAGGAAAAAGCCAGCCACTGTAGTAAACAGAGGTCAGGCAATGGTAGCACACACCTTTAATCCTATCACTGGGGATCTGTCTGGATCTCTGTGAGTTCAAGGCCACACTGGGAACAAAGCCAGGTGTGAAGGCACATGCCTTAAATTCCAACACTACTTAACCATAAAGGTCTAGAGGTCTGTACAGACAAACAGGAAATGACAGAGCTGTGCAGGAAGAGGAAGTGATGTAGCTGGGCAGGGAGAGGAAATGAGATGGCAGAACAGAAAGGAATATAGCCGTGGGTATACAGGAAGTATGTCTCTTTGGAGACTGAGGTGTTGGTGAGGTGAGGCTGTCTGTGGCTTGTCCTATTTCTCTGATCTCTCAGTTTTTCACCCCAATATCTGGCTATGGGTTTTTATTAATAAGATCATTTAACAATTCATCCTATAACAATCAACTAATGGATTTTATCTACCACCATACATATTGTTCTGTGTATGTGTGTGAACACTTAAAACTTATTTCAAATATATGATACTTATTATTAACTATATTGACAGTGCTACACATGAATTCTTCAGGATTTACCCATGTCTAACTGTAAATTCCTACCCTTTGACAGACATCTCTCAGTTTCCCCATCACTTGTGCCTAGTGTCTACTGTCTCAAGTCTAAGTGCTTAGAATCCATTTGGAAGGTCATTCAGTGCTCACCTCTGCATCTGGCTTACTTCACTTCCTTTTGTAACAGCCTAGATTCCAACCTCAACCTTGTTTTTCACTGCAATGGAGGGCAAATGATGTAGTCTCACTGAATCTGATTTTACTTGAATTGGATTTTGAAATAGTATTTGCTCTGCCTTTCTCAGTCTATGAACAGCATTAAATCAATACCTGGATCTTTGTATTATGCACATCTTTGTCAATTAGAATGTCCTCCTAGTTTCATATTACATTATCTATAATATTCTCAATTTGCTTTAATTCACTATGTTCCTGGGCAAATATGTTCATCTTAAGCAAAGAGTTATTTTATTACAATATTTCATAACCAAAACATTACTGAAACTTTAGTTTTTGGTTCAGAAAAGGCAAAACTCAACCTCATATTTCAAAGTCAGTTATAGTTTTCATTTGTAAGGAAAATATAAGATAGTTGAAAACTAATGTCTTATCATGGCCAATTCTTTTTAATAGCTTTCTGGTTAGATTACAGAAAACATAACCAACCTTACTATAAAATTCAGAGGGAGAGATGGCAGTTCCATTAAACAGAGAAGGATCATGTCCTGACTAGGCTGAGGCCATGGGTTTTAAATATAGCACACTAATTTGGGACATAAGCATTCCACTTTTGCTGTACAGGGCTACAGTTTCTCAGGAAGACGTACCTTCTTTAAGGGAAGTCTTTTAAATGGCTTGACAATTTATTAGAAATAAGCAGCGGAGGGCATCTGTTTTCACAGGGCAACTGTTCAATTAATCTGTGTTAATACAGCCTCAAAGCACTTGGATGCAGCAACAGGATGTGGGTGTAACAGGATCAGACAGCCTAACATCTGATAGGCCCTGACACATGCAGGGTCAGGGCAAAGTAAAGGAGAGGGGAGAAAGCTTTTTTCTTTAGGATCTAAACATCAAAACCCTCCTGCAGTCTACGGTTAGTCTCAAAAACATCCAACCCCACCTGAGTTAATACTCCCATCCTAAAAAACAACAGAACACCTCTCTCAAAACAAAGAGACTGTTGCTGCTGTGCTCAACTTGGGTTTCGTGAATTAATGAAATGTAAAAGTCACCTGAACCCCACCCCCTCCAAAACAAGATGGTTTTCTTGTGTGTCTGCTGTCAAGGGACTAGGGCAGAGAAATAAACTGGCGACCAAGAACTGATATGGGCACTTAAATACAGTCAAGGCTCACAGGACAGGTTGTGGGAGACAGAAGTCCATGCTACCTGAGGCAGGAACACTACTGACCTCAGCAAGCCTCTGCAGGGACTAGAAGCCATGTGACATATCAGAAAGATCTCTCAATTATCCTTGCCTGTATGCTTTGATATGTGATAACAATCCTTTGTTTTCAAAGGGGTTAGTAGAGACCTTTGAAAGCAAGCAGCCTGGAATTCTGCGGCTATCTCTAGCTGGTCAAGTAGCCAAGACTGTCACTGGTGCCTGGCGGATTGCAGAGAATCTGAGGAAGGGCAGGAGAGTGGACCTCATCCTGACCAGCATTCTTTAGATTCCTTTCTACTTGGGTTTTGTAGGGTTCAGGAAGATCAGGAATGAAGGGAGGGATGATAACCAAGGAAAGGAGGCTCCATTCAAAATTCTAACCACTTGGCCAGCAGATCAAGTCAATGAAGAAATACAAGTAAGTCACCTTTCAAGGGAATCCAGATGGTTCCTGATTAAAAATGGAAGCCTTCCAGCTATGGGATAGTGGTTGAAACATAAAACAAGAGTCTTGGGCAAATGGACTCTTCCTCGGCCTCTGTATTTGTAAACAGAGAACCTGCAGCTGGCCTGGATAGCCAGGTCTGTTCAGAAGAATCAGAAAAGAGATGTTACAAAGAGGCTGGGATGGAAAGAAGCGCCATTTTCCCCTGCATTCGGTCTCCTCCATTGTGTTATCTTTGCTTTACTTACTCTTACTTCAGTATTTCTCCTGACCACGCTATTTGCAAATATTTTGTAGATATGAAAATTTAAGTTTAAGAAAGTAAATCATTCTTCTTCGGCTGCATTTCTTCTAGTAAGCTGCAATAGTTGTGACCCAACTCTATGATCTGGATGACGCCAATATCTACTGAGGGCTACCTTATTTGGGGCTGAGATAAAGGGAAGGACTTAGTTCAGTGGTTCTCAGCCTTCCTAATACTGAGACCCTTTAATAGAGTTCCTTATGTTGTGGACCCTCAACTATAAAATTATTTGATTGCTATTTCATAACTGTAATTTTGCTACTGTTATGTGTGGTGGGTACTGTGTTCCCTGAAATATTGTGTGTTCCCCGAAATAAACTTATCTGGGGTCAGAGAACAGACAGCCACTAGAACAGAGCCAGAAATGGTGGCTAGAAAATGGGAAGAGTAAGCCATAACAGAAGGTGGTACACACCTTTAATCCCAGCACTTGGGAGGCAGAGCCCCTGTGTGTTCAAGGCCACTTTAGAAACAGCTAAGCATGGTGACCCACGCCTTAAATCCCAGAAACCCAACCTTTAACCCCAGGGAGTGGGGACAGAAAGAGAAAGGTATATAAGGCGTGAGGGCCAGGAACTAAAGAAAAAAGCATGTAGTTAGTTAAGCTTTGGAGCAACACAGTTCGGCTGAGATTCATGTGGAGGATGACTCAGAAGCTTCCAGCCTGAGGAAACAGGATCACCTGAGGAACTAGCAAGGTGAGATAGCTGTGGCTTATTCTGTGTCTCTGATCTTCCAGCATTAACCCCAATAACTGGCCTCGGGTTTGAGTTTTATTAATAAGACCTTTTAAGTTTCCTGTTACAGTTATGAATCATAATGTAAACACCTGTATTTCCCAATGGTCTTAGGTGTCCCCTGTGAAAGGGTCATTCACCATCCACCCGTCCCCCAATAAGGGTGGGTCACAACCACACAGGTTGAGAAATAGAATGTGGTGAGAGGCGAGGCAGAGAAGACCCAGAAGTGGGGCATTAGCCCTCAGCATTCCTCCATGTGGCAGGGAGGATCCAGAACAGCCAAGAACTGACTGATGGTTTAGAAGACTCGCTGCCTGCCGGCCTTCTTATCAGTCCATCCCACCCTAAGGCTGGCTTCCTTATAGAGAGGATGTCTGGCCTAGCAGGAAACACTAGCTGAGTTACACCCAGCAGCCTTTTACACACAGGAAGGACAGGGATGTGGTTCAGAAGGCACTGAGGACAGATTGTTAATGTGGTCCAATGCCAGCTCCCCCATCAGCTAGGAATTACATGAGACACACTTCTGAGAACACCTGACTTCTAGACAGTGCTATATGCTAGTAATTATTATCATTATTGCCACAGGCAATGAACTTCTTTACATGTACCATAAAGAATAATGTTTATTCCAAACTAGCAAATCACACCATGACATGACAGATCACCAAGTTTATAATGCAAACTCTTTCATTTCTCCTTCCCCATGAGACTAAAATCTGAAATAACTATAAAATGGTCCCACGGTATTTCTCACTACCCTAAATTTGAAAATGCAAAGGAAGAAAGAATTGTTGAACAGCCTAAGAGCCTTTTTAAATGTTTGACTATGGCATCTATCATAAAATCCTTCCAATGAAAACATATATTCTTCAGAACTCAGTGAATTCTACTGGTATTTGTAAGTACTTTATCAATGTCAACCATCGATGAAAAATTACACACACACTCAATTAGTGGACATCTGTACGAGCCCAATACCTCTCAGTTGTCCCAGCAAGGTTCCACCTCACAGGCGGCATTTGCTGTCTCCTCTCCCTTGAATAACTGCAGAAGAGAAGGAAAAAAACAAAAACAAAAACATTTCCTCCTCTCCTCCTCTCTTCTACTTTGTAGTTCTATAAATTGAACCATCAAAGGCAGATTAGCAGGATACACTAGTTTTATTTGATGGAAATACTTTTTACATGAGGAATGGCAAACTCCACAGAAAAGAAGTAAAGCCCCACAGAGCTTAGGTACCATTTAGCAACAATCTATAGTGTAGATGTCATGAGACACAGGGCTGCCAATAGCAGCTACTTGTGGGAAAGAAAAAAGCTAGGTAGAGGAAACCGAGGGTTTGCTTATGTAAACTAAGGTTAGTGTCATGTCCATGGGACTCAGTAATATGCCTCTTCCTGATATAGCAGACATCATCACGGAGGAAAATTGATCTATATCTAGGCAGAAAGGGAATGGGCCATAGATTCAACTGTCTGCTATTTCTCAGCTGCCTTCAGGTCAAAACAATCCTTACACCAAGTGTGGAGTCTGCCTTCCCATTCACACTCTCACTGACTCTGTCTCTTTAGTCCCTCACTTGCCTATTAACCTTTTTCTTCACAACTTACTCCCCAGTGGCACAGGAATGTATTGATTGGTGTGTCTGGCTTGCTATCTACCCAATAGGGCAGAAGCTCTGAACGATCAGGCATTTTCCTTCTCTTCTTCCTTTTCATTTTTCATGGCTGGATCTGAGTTCTTAGCATAGAGTTGGGGTTCAACAAATGACTTTGCATATTATACTGCAGTATTCTTAAAATTACTATTCTTGTTATTTTGATGGTATGGAAATTTGGATTTATTAACTTACGAGATATACCCATATTTACTCATTATACATTTATAGTATTGTCCTCTTTTTAAAAGTGAATATGGCGCTGGGGTCTAGCTCAGTGGCAGAACACAACAGAACAAATAAATGAGTAAACAAACAACAGAATCTTGGCCCCTAAGCCTATACAACACACAGTACAACAGTAAAAAAAAAAAAAAAAAAAAAAAAAAATTGACTCACTAGGCATGAGGACAGTGGTTAATAACACTTACACGGGTCTAGTTAAGTGGGCTCCAGACTCTACATCATGACCTATGAAAACAGCACTCCACATCATTGTCGAATTTAAAGAAAAGTATAGTTTTCTTTGGTGGCTAAAGAGTCTTACCTTTGAGAACTTCCGAGAATTAATGTATATAACTTTCTTTTTACCCACATAATAGCAGGAGAGACATTAGCAGGAGGAAAATGGGAAAGACGATGTTCTATTTACATTTGTGAAATCATACAACCCAATTATGTTCCCACTGAATGGATTTAGTAAACTGAAACCACAATTTCACTAATGTCTACACTGAAGTCCCAGCTATGTCTGCCTGTTAAGGCTAAAATCTTCTTTCGGACAGACTTTTACCTACACAAGTGCCCATGGCACCATTAAATGGGAGGACTGCTTCTTTCAGTCAGCAGGCCAGGTTGTTTTTCTATTACTGTTCCTGTTAATCTTGATGATGTCTGTTCATCTCATTTTCTTTAAGTACTATATTATAGCTGAAGGGTAAACACAGCAGCAGTTTAAATCACTCAATAAATAATTCAAGCATCACCAGGTACTTAGCACATGAAGACCTTCGCTACAACACTACTCCATCAAATGTTAAATTAACAACAACAACAAAAAAAAAAAACACATGTACAAGTGAATAGCTTAAGTTGCTTTAAACAAATTAATGCATATGTTAAATTTTCTAATTACAAAGAATTTACAATGGCTGAGATCTAATGATAAAAATAACAAACCAAATATGAAATGGAATGTATAGCATAATTGCAAAAATATTTTTGGACAGAATATATGCTTTTATATACTTTTTCTTACTTTCTCACAATGAACTTACAGTTATGTTTTTATTCTCCCTCAATACTGGAGATTTTGTTTTGTTTTGTTTATGTTTTTCAAGACAGGGTCTCTCTGTAGCTTTGGAGCCTGTCCTGGAATAGCTCTGTGGACCAGGCTGGCCTCAGACTCACAGAGATCCACCTGCCTCTGCCTCCCAAGTGCTAGGATTACAGGCGTGTGACACCACTACCCGGAAATACTGGAAATTTTAAACAGAGTTGGTATGAGATATTTGTACAGTATGTGAAGATACATTGCTGTGATTGGTTTAATAAAAAGCTGAATGGCCAATAGTGACTCAGGGTAGGCAGGACTTCCAGGGACAAAGAGGACTTTAGGAAGAAGAGAGGCAAGGAGACACCAGTGAGACTCTGAAGAAGTCTGACATACTGACATACAGAGCAGAGGTAACCGAGCCATATGGCAGAATGGAGATTAATAGAAACAGGTTAATTTGAGTTGTAAGAGCTAGTTGGGGGCAAGCCTAAGCTAACTAAATAAAGGCCAAACTCTCAGAATTAAATGTAAGTCACCATGTCATTCCTTGGGGTTGGTGGCCAAAAAGAAGGTCTGACTATATAGGACGACACAGACGCTAGACAAATGCTCTGCCCTTTGGCTGTATTCCCAGCCCTCTTTACTTTCAATTTTGAGATGGTCTCAGTGAGCTGCCCTTGTTGGCTTTCTCACTCTGTAGCTGAAGCAGACTTCAGGGGCTCTCAGTCCTTCTGTCTGACACTCTGAAGAAGCTGAGAGCCCGTGCTACCCCTCCCCCACAGGCGTGGATTGGTATTCTTTCAAACTCAAAACCCAACTTAAACATACTTCAAAATGACCCCCATAAGCATCTTGTGGCTCAAAACTTTTGTTCCAATTGCTAATAAATGCTATGAAGAAAACTGCTTTAAAACTGTAAATTGTTTAAGAATTTAAAAACTCATGTGTAACTGCCAAAGAAAATGGAGGACTCTATTTTCTTTTTCTTTTTCAGTTAGCCTTTGGCTGGAATTGCAGACATAAAGTACCATACTCAGCCACTTCCCTGTGCTTTCACCTGATTGCTACAAGCTGTGAAACTTCTAAGTATAGCCACATAAATCACCATAGGCAAAATCCAATGACTTGCACCAGGAAATAAAACAAACACATAAACTAAACATGCTTAAAGGTCAGTAATTCCTTTGTGGGTAAAGCCTGGCTGTGGATGAGAATTAGTCCTACCATTCAAACAGAAAAATTCTTAAGTCTAACTCTAAGATCACTGAGCTAAGTCACATAAATAAATATAAACTCTCTTCAAAGTTCTCTTACACAATCTACAACATCCATGCTGATAAATGTTTTAGGAAAAGATGAAAAGCACCTTCCAGCTGTGAAAGTTCACCCATCAAGCATGCTTTCATATCGAAGAACAAATACTTTGTGAGGAGGAGCACGCCACAGGATCACACTATGCCTCCCCTTCCTGGACCCGTCATACCAAGCCAGTAAGTTTCCACATTGGCTTACATTCTGAAAATATTTTACATGCCAGGAATGCACTGGGCTTAACTTGTCAAAAATCGAAAATCATCATACTTTTAAGTATAGCTGAGTAAGAAGAACATGTTCACATGCATGCATGCACTAATACACACCCTTCCAACAGAAGGAAAAAAAAAAAAAATATATATATATATATATAACCTTAACCCTGCCTTTTCCAAAAACAGAGTTAAGTACAATTCCTCATGTGTTTTTCATGGTAACAGCATATCTCCCTTCCTGTAAATAGGCAGTTAGCATTTCAACCAAAATCCTACCTACTGTGCTCAAAACAGTTTTCTTCAAACCAAATAACACCTCTTCTGAGTGCACCAAATGTCCTTGAGACTCCTGACTCAACATTTAACCAAAAGCAACGATCTGACATCCCTAATGTATTAAGTAATGCAACAGCATGGACCTAGGAAAGGGAAGAGCGACAAAAGGAAACAGAGTCAGTCAAAAGGGATCCTGAGGGTGAAGAGTCCTGTGATTGTAAGCAACTCAGCATCCCGAGATCTGGTCTTCCTCATCAGTAAAATGAAGGGGCTTAGAAAGGGTTGACGGACTGATTCCACCTTCCCCCAGTGAAGCTCCTTTGTAAGGCAGCAGAAATGGTCAGTCTTACAGGGTCCACTGTCCAATATGGCAGCTACTATGACTGGTCTGAATTAAAATATGCACAATGGCTAAAACTTTAAAGACAATATTAAAAATGCAATGTATTTCATAATTAGCTTTATATGGGTCACATGATAAAAGAATATTTTGGATTTTCTGACAAGGAAAAAATTTATCTATCTATCTATCTATCTATCCATCTATCTATCCATGCATCCACCTATCTATCATCTATTAATCTGTATTTGTGATAGAACCCAGAGCATCACACATGTTAAGCATGCACTCTACCACTGACCTCTACCTGCTTTTACATTTTTATGAGGCTACTTGAAATTTCAAAGTGGATTTAATAGTTCCATGATAGTTTTATTGGACAGTTCAGACTAGGAGTCAGGTCCAGGCCAGAGAACTATTGAGATGAAATTACTCCAGGATAGCACTGGCATGGAACAATGCCATCCCTGGCTCTTTACAGTGGACTTGGAGCTTTTATTTCCACACTGTATGTAATAACAGTTGTTTCAAAGCCATGCACTTCTGTTTCCTGATTCTGCACACAGGCAATGAATCAATAGCATACACCCCTGTGTCTAAAAATAATGTCACTGCCAGGTGGTGGTGCCCCCCCCCCCACTTTAATCCCAGCACTCTTGGAGGCAGAGGCAGATAGAGCTCTGAGTTCAAGAACAGTCTGATCTACAGAATGAGTTCCAGGACAGACAGGTCTACAACAGAGAAATGCTGTCTCAAAAAAACCAAAAAACTAAAAATAAATAAAATAAAAATAACGTCACATTATGACTCTAGGACAGAGCTCAATCATCAACTGCAGACCCTAAAAAGAGCCCTAAATGGACCTATACATAGGTTCCGTCAGCTTTCATCTGCACGTAAGAGAACCAAGAACTCCAGGTAACTTAAAAAATAAAAGAGAAGCTTTCTATGAACTATATTAGATGTTTATTTAACACAGAACCAAGTTCAGTATGTCAAACCACTGACACATTTTAAAGGAAACTTTTACCTGTACACCAAATGCCTATGGCAGACCCTCCATGTATTCCCCAATGTTGATGGTTATGTCAAGTGTGCTTACAACTGTAGGTTTTCTCCACAACTTCATCTCCAGTTTCCAGGTACATATCTTCATTTGGCTACTTTTACTTGAAATGAAGCCTAGTGGTAGCAGTGCGCGCCTTTAATTCCAGCACTTGGGAGGCAGAGGTAGGCAGATCTCTGAGTTCAAAGACAGCCTGGTCTACAGAGCATGTTGCAGGACAGCCAGGGCTACACAGAGAAACCCTGTCTCAAACCTCCCCTAACAAAAAAGAATAACTGAAATGATTAGAAAGTAGGTATGTAAAATGGATGTTAAACTGGTGGCCCCATTTCTACTGATGCAAGACATACATTCAAGTTTCTTCTCTCTTTTTACATAAATCTTTCCACTCTCGGTAAGGGCGGTTAGGTATCAACAGATGTAAAGAGCTCTGTAGTGGCAGCAAAGTGGTTTAACATGATGGGCAGATCTGGCTCAGCTGAAGTTCTGAATACTATGCTCCTTTCTAAAAAACCTCAAAGCTTATTTCACTGCTACTCCTTTCAAAGAACAAGTCCAACAACAGTCTTTAGATGGAATGAACAAGTTTATCAACAGGGAAGGGAAACTGATGCTGCCATTTCTTCTGAGAACCACTGAAATTGCCTTTAAAAAAAAAAAAAACAATATATTATCTGGAAGGATTTCCCAGGAACGTGCTCTGAGTTCAGGCAGCCCCACTCTTGGTTGATCCTATATACAAATGAAAAGCATTCTCCACCTCCTCTTCCATCATTCTATAAAGGTTTCCTATGTGGTTAGCTAGCAGATAAGAACAGTGAGAGAAAATTCCCAAACTCCCCTCTAACTGCTCATGGAGAGTCTATGTTAATTGAGAACATTTATTAGTCTTCTCATTTTCCTCTACTCCCTTTACAATACTATATTTTATCTACATTACAGAATGTTAGCCTGTTGTCAAATATTTGACTCCTCTATCCTTAAGAATAATGCCTGCTTGGGATGGTGGTACACACCTTTAATCCTAGCACCTGGGAGGCAGAAGCAAGAGGATCTCTGTGAGTTTGAGGCCAGACTGATCTACATATTGAGTTTCAGGGCAGCCAAGACTACATAAGAGAGACCCTGTCTCAAAAAACAAAATGAAACAAAACAAATAATAATATTAATAACACAGCCTGTCATGTGTTTCCTGGATGCAATGTGCTCAGCTAATAAAACACATTTACTAGACTCCCTTGCAGCTAGGTACCACACCTTGGTCAACCTTAAGCAGATATTGACAAGGGTTTTCTTTAAGCTCCTAAACCTAGCTGGATTGTAGTCATCAGTAGCCACTTCTGTTTTAAGAACATTAAAAGTACACTGTTGTTCAGAAAATGAAGTTCAAATTCATCAAGGGCCTCTGAAACCTAAATCTCCTACTGCTTATCCACATAGCCATGGTTTCTCATTTAGAACCTCTACCCCCTTGCTATTCTTCATCTCTGGGAACCCCATTCTGCTCCTGCTCACCTCCATTTATCCTTGAAATCCTGTCAAAATGGTCTTGGCCTTCTCTATGAGGACATTACACATCCTCTTATTGTAGCCTTTGACATATTATGACTAATTATTTCTTTCTCTATCTCTCTCTTCTCCACTAGATTGTGGAATTAACAAGATTAACAAGGTACAGAAAGTTACTTCTCCATATACAGCACCACAGAAATTCTAGCTAGGGCTCTTGCTGAAACACAAGCCATCTTGTACATGTCCATCAATGAACTTTTTTTTTTAAAAAATAAGCAAGCTGGGTAGTGGTGTCTTGTGCCTTTAATCCCAGCACTCAGGAAGCAGAGCCAGGCAGATCTCTGTGAGTTCGAGGCCAGTGTGGGCTATAGAGCAAGATACAGAACAGGCACCAAAAACTACATGGAGAAACCCTCTCTTGAAAAAAAAAATGTAAGCAAGGAAGGAATTAATAAGTAGCAAATAATTCATAAAAGATCATAACTTCCTATTGATGTCAGCATCACCAAAATGATACTCAAAGTCCCTAAGAGAATTTGGAGTAGGTATGGAACATGTGACCGCCAAACCCAAATACTCCGTTAAAACTCCAGCATTTACCTCAACTCCTTGGCTGACAACAGAATCAGGGACTTGGGACTAGGCTGTATGTGTTCAAACTCTGATATGAATGAGTCAATGAGCAATGAGTCAACATATCAGGTTACTTCAAAATTATAAATAATTTAATGAGATAATTAACCCTTGGAATATTTTATCAAATGTCTGTTCTTCTCCAGAAAAGAGATTGGTACTGATGTTTTCTCATCTCATCAGTTATATACAAAATCAATAAACAATACAACTATAAACCTACACACAGGAGAAACACATTCAACAGAATTCTTCCCATCTGTGTCCTTACAACATGCCCCTCTGAAGTTCACAAGCAGACAAATTGAACCTCTGAGCCCAGCTCATAAAAGTGAAACATTCCGACAGAAATTTAAAAAAAAAAAAAAATGGGGGGATTCTGATCCCATTCTTTACTAAAATCCCAACACAGTGCTTGGCCACAAATGGAACATTTTTATCACACTCTCTCACCCGAAGACTTGGGGACCATTACAGAAAGGATGTGTGTGAGGGTTTTAAGAGCCAGAGGTCCTGAGGACCACAGTAAAACAGTGTTTTCTAAACTCAGCAAGACTGCTGCAAACTTGATTGCCTGTGACAGAACTGCATGTGATCAAGCCAGTCAACATTCCAGTATGGATGGGGGCGGGGCTCACTCTTGGCTGAGGAGTTATTGACAGTGAATGGCTTCTGGAAGAGGAAGAGTCAGTTTTCTTCAAGGGTGTGGCCCTTGGCAGGTGGATCACACTCCAGTGGATGGCCCCACATCCATGAGTATAGAGACAGCACCAACTGTACTTGTTGGCTTAATATTTTATATAGAGACATGAAGTTGGGAGGGGTGGGAAGAAGGGGAACAAGTCTGGGAGGAGGTAGGTGTGAAATGGGTGGTGAATAGGATCAAAACCCACTGTATTCATGCATGAAACTCTCCAAAAACTAAGAAAAATATACTAAAGAAGAGAAGAGTATCTGAAAAGTAAATAAGTCAATTCCAGTATATGCTCTAAGGATGCCTGATCCTTCATTATCTCGGTCCTGGGCAGCTCTGACAGCCATGCTGATAAATTACTCAGTGGTGGGGACATCTCTGGCCGGCAGGCTTGCATTCCACTGTTTGAGCCATAGTCAAATTGTTCTGACTTCCCTTGGAGATTCCTTCCTCTCATCCTTCACTGAATACTGCATTCTCACCAATACACTCTTACAGGTAGGACCCTTCACAGTTCTTCAACTAACAGCAATATGTAAGCCACTTTCATACCACGAGTTTTGATTAGGCTGGGTGCAGGAACACATGCCTTTAACCCCAGCACTCAGGTGGCAGAGGCAGGCAGATCTCTGTGAGTGTGAGACCAGCCTGGTCTATGTACTGAGTTCCAGGATAGCCAGAACTACATAGTGAAACTCTATCCAGAAAAAAAAAAAAAAAAAAGGCTCAGTTTACTTTTAGCAAACTTAAATTTCCTGAATCCTTTGCTGCAAAAAGATTTAACACTTGACATAAAATATTTTTAAAAAAAATGAACAAACAGAAAAAAGATACAAGGCTAATCATAATGACCTAAATTAGATTTTCAATGCCTGTCAACTTAATGGCATAAAGTAGCATTGGCTTTCAGCCATTGGAAAATACAATTTCTTTGCCTTCCCCCCGCCCTTTTCTTTTTTCTTTGTGGCCCTGCCTGTCCTGAAACTCCCTCTGTAGACCAGGCTGGCCTTGGACTCAGATATCCACCTGCCTCTGAGTTTTAGGATTAAAGGTGTGTCACCACTGCCTGGCCAAGGAAAGCACAATTTGTACAGTTTCTTTAGAAAACACAAATAATAGAATTCACACTACTTTTAGTGCAATGTTGATCACTTTCACACTAAACACAGAAGGAATTATAAGGTGTCAAATAGCAAGGATGAACAAACAAATGTCACCAAAGTAAACCGTGACAACGACAATCACTTTGATGGTCAAAGAATTTAACTGTAGTATACAGTATAAGGTGTTTCTTTCTAAACCTTACTCAAACAAAACCATTTCTAGGAAGTTCCTACTGAGATTACCATAATAAACCAGAAGACTGATGAAATACTTTGTAAGAATGGTGGCACAAGCCTCTAACCCCAGAATTCAAGAGTCCGAGGCAAGAGAATGGAGCTTACAGACAGCCTGGGCTACATAGTGAGTTTGAGGCCAGCCAGGGCAACACAGCGAAATCCTGCCTCAATTAAAGGGGTGAGTGCATTTCTTAGGTGGGAAGAGCCCAACTAAATTTCCTGAAGAATTGTGAATGAATGGCATTATTAAAAAAACTTAGTAAAGTACCCTTGCTCATAATCTTTATAACATAAAAAGAAACTGGCTCAGCTATCCAGGATCAAACATGTATACCTTTATTATTTCGTTTTTTATGTGGATGCATATATTTGTGGAGAGTGAGAGGGTGCTAGCACTAGCCCTGCATGTTTGTGTAGAGGTCAGAGATCAACGTCTTTCTCTATCACTGTCCACCTTATGTTTTGAAAGAGTCACTCACTGACCCTGTAGCTCACATTTCTGCTGGATGGGCTGGCCAGCACATCCCCGGGATAGCCTCCTGTCTCCACATTCCCAGCATGGGAGTCACAGATATGTGCTACGTGCCTAGCTTTTACATGGATTCTGGGGATCCGAACTCAAGTGCACACTTGAGCAGAAATCACTTTACCCAGTGAACCATCTATCATGCACCAAACCACGCACTTCTTGATTACTGCACTAAAGAGTTTCTACAGTCCTCACTGAAAGTATTTATCAAATATTTAGTAGTACTAGATGTAAGGTATTGCCATTAATGATAAATTACAGAAAGCAGTGTGATCACAATCAATATTAATATTCCCCTCGTCCCCACTTTCATTTATAATATTTAACTACCTCAAAGCAGACCTCAGCTCAAAGTCATTCTTCCACATTACAATGAATGGTTCAGACACCTCAGTTTACCTCAGGGTAGTGATCTCACCAGAGACACCCAAAACAACCTACCTAAAATATTAACCCACAACACACTTCCATACAGAGTTCTCCTTCACCTCTTCCCTGCCTGAACTCCCACTGCCTCCTGTTCACCACTTACTGCTTCCTGTTGAACAACGAAAGAATGAATTTTCCTTTTCTAAATATACCCACATGAATCAAGGCCTCTCTGAATGTGATGGTCTACTGGACTGGATTTAGAATCGCCAGGAGGTTTAACTATGGGTGTGGCTGTGGCTGTGCTTCCAGAGAGTTTAAAAGAGGAGGGAAGAGCCATCCTGGTTGCTGTGCCTGGGTGAATAAGAAGAACATCTTTCCGCTATGGATGGAGCATAACCATCGGTCTCATATCCCTGCTACTTCCTTGTTATGAGCATATGTACCCTCAATCTGTGAGCCAAAATAAAACCTTCCTTCATGGCTGGGGATATAACGGTTATACCCCCATGAGACCCCGGGCTCAACACCTACCATGGGGCGGGGGTTCCTTCCTTAAGTTGCTTTTGTGTCAGTATTTTATCACAGTAACAGAAAAGTAACTAATATACCGGGCAAGAAGACTTAGCCAGAAACTCCTCTATAAATACTGGATTTTAATTTTAAATGTAGTAACTTAATTTAATATGCAAGCATCTGAGAATCAAATATTCTTCAAATGAATCTTCAAGCTGGGCAGTAGTGGCGAACGTCTTTGATCCCAGCACTTGGGAGGCAGAGGCAGGCCGATCTCTCTGAGTTCCAGGCCAGCCTGGTCTATCAAGTGAGTTCCAGGCCAGCCAGGGGATCCTGTCTTGAAAAACAACAAAAATAAAATTAATTTTCAGATTTGCACATTTCTAAGGAGTTTCTGAAGAACTTTTCATCTCAAACTAACATATTATAATGCACTTGTTCTAGACACACCATAATAAATGATTAAACATCAGGCTGCGGAATATCTGCTATAAAATGTGACTTTTCATTTGGTAAATTCTATCAGGATCCCAAATGCTGAGATTTCAAAAAGGCTGGATCACTTAAGAGGACTTTTTTGAATGATTTCTCAGCCGTTTACATATAGCTGAGAAATGAAGTTGATTACCCTGATCACTTTTGCCTATAAATTATACTACAAATACCACTCCTTTTCTTTTAAAAATGAAATAGGAAAGAGGACCAAATGAGGCACACTACTAGGAAGATGAGACCCCCCTGAACTGAACTAACCTCAACCATCAATTTTTGAGACAGAGTTTCTCTGTGTAGCCCTGGCTGTCCTGGAACTTGATCTGCAGATTGGGCTGACCTCAAACTCACAGAGATCTTCCTGCCTTTCCTCCTGAGTGCTGAGAATAAAGACGTGTGCCACACTGCCTAGTCACATCCCCCAACAAGCATCAATTTTTTAAAAATGAAATTTAAGGCTGGGGATACGGCTCATGGTAGAACACCTACCTGGTATACACAAAGCTCCTGGTTCGATCCCAAGCATAGAAAACAACAACAAAAATAGATTTCTACTGCTCCATTCATGGTATTGTACAATACCAATTAAGTATGGGCAGACATATTGTTTATTGTAAAAATGTTCACAACGGCTAAGCTATGGAACCAACCCAGGTTCCCACAGAGAAATGGGTAAAGAAAATGTGGTGGCCATGCACAGTGGAGTTTTTTCAGTCATAAAGAATGAAAGTATATTGCTTGCATGAAAATGGAGGCAAATGGAAATAACTATCATACCGCTAATCGGGCCAATTTCAGAAAGAAAGATTCTGTATGCTTTCTCTTGTTATGTGGCTCCCAGATCTTATGTGGATCTATAAAAACAAGCATGTATGAAATGAAAGTAGACACAAAACTGGAAACTGCCTATGGGAACCAAGGAAGCTAACTGGGGGGGGAAAGGAACTGGGAGAAGGGAAGAGGGGAGAGAAAGGGAGAGAGGGAAGGAGAGGGGAGGGGAGGGCATGATCAAAATACAGCACATACTTGTCTGAAAATGTCCTCATGCGGCACAGTCCTGTGTTCGATGAATACACTGAAATTTATTTAATAATAATTTTTAAATCACCCAGGAAATGTGTTTTTCTAAAACATTCATTTTAATTTTAATTCATTTTTAAAGAGTAGGTAGTGCAGACAAAGCAAACTTGAACAGATGAGATTTGGTAACAAGGGATGAAAGGGCACATCTTAAACACACAAACATACCTCCAGGGTGAGATTAAGCCTCATGTTTATTGTCCTGCAAAATGTCTCCATGGGGTTAAGATAGACAACCATCATTAAAGCTTCGAAATTTAGCAAAGCCACAAGAGCAATAATGCATTTCTTCACTTAACACAAATGACTTTCTCGGACCGATCTCTTATTCTCCTAAGTGTCCTCTAAGGCTGACGAGTAATTTATCATGGTGGTTGTTTAGAAAGCCTTGCTACTTTCAATGAAGATAAAGACGGTATGTGGCTCTCTAGAAGCTGCAAGCACAGGACAAACAGGATTCTCTGAGTAAAAGAACCAGACGAAGAATAATTTCATAACCATGAAATCACCAAAAACAAAGTAATTTTTTTTAATGGCTGCTGAGTTAAGTGTTTAACCTGAAATATCTTTTGAACTGGAGAAGGAAGAAAAAAAAAAAAGGAGGCCATATGAAAACAAGGAGATTCAAGTTCTGTTCCTTGTCCATGGTCTACAAAACCATTTCTGATGCGTTTCATTTACTCATTTCCCATGTGTGCTCACTGACTCTACACCCAAGGTTCTGAGACCATCGCTCCTTCCTCCCTGTAACTACTCTAAGGACAGCGAGTAGTAAACATGGATTCTCCAGAACCAGTCTCTACCCAAATACTAAATACACAGCTGGCTAATAAGAACTCACCTGGACTCCTAAGGCCTTTGCTCCTTGATCCTTCCATGTTGTTTGCAAACACAATTTAGCCACAGACTCCTCAGATCTATAAACTAAAGGTTTCAAATAGCATTAGACTAATTCTGACACGGAGAGCGAAAATGGTGCATGGGCACACCTGCTGAGGTTTCCACGTGTGTTCTTAACTGAGTCGTAGATTACAGTTTTGAAGACATGACAGCCCTAACCCAGCAGTTAGAGAAACTCATTTTGAGTCTGGTTTCCTGACAGGAAGGCTGCCTTCATGTCCTGTCTTGAGGGAAGACTGATTGAGTCTTCCCTACCAGGACCAACTTTCTTTGGCTGACATTTGAGTCTTCTACTTCTGCTCTGATGAGAAAGTCTGATTATTCATTTTTATAGCAAAGGGTTAGCTGATGACTAAACCAAACCTGTCCACGGCTCCTCACATAACCAAAGAAGTCCAATTAATAAGCAAGCCAGGGCATAAACTGGCTCAGTTTTAAGCACATGGAAGGCTGCTAGCACATACAGTATTAAAAATGAGCATTTTCCATTTGTATAAACCCAGCACATTTCTCTACTGCTTAAATTCTTCAGGGCACATGACATGAATTATTCTAATATTTTCAAAAATCTAACTGAAATAGAATATCACATATTGAATAAATGATATTTTATAACAAGTATTCAAAAAACTTTTACCTATGCTGTTTCATAGTTGAATCAGATTCTTTTTTTTCCTTTCCTTTTCTTTTCTTTTTTCTTTTTTTTTTTTGGACACAGTCTTGCTTTGGTAGCCCAAACTGGTAGAACCAATGATTCTCTCTCCTTGTCTCCTCAGTGCTGGGATTACAAGCATGTTCCACACCTGGGTAAATTCATCCATCCTTGTAGAGAACTAACTGCCAATTTCCTCATACTCTTAATTAGACAATAAGTAAGTTAATTATTCTAATAAGTGAAATACCATGAAGATTATTTTAGCTTTCAATAACTATGTATGAGAAAAATATATTCACTTTCTACTGTCCTATAAAAGCAACAACACTTAGTTATAATGGTACATCAAGCTACATATCAATTTAACATACAATTAATTTAACTTGTCTTAAGTGTGTTATATATTAAACAATTTAATACTCAACAAAGATAAATAACTACTATCCACATTTTACAAAAGCACAGAAATTTAACCCATGGCCAGTATCTCAGGGGAGATAGCACCCAAAATGCTCAAGCAACCTTGCTCCAATTTGGCTTCTGGATCCAAGTGTGTTATAGTTTAAATCATAAATATGACCCAAAGGCTTAGTCTTCAGAGGGCCACTGCCAGGAGATAGGAAACTTCTTGGGAATTTTTAGGTCACTAGGGGCATGCCCTTGTAGAGGACCTTTGGATGCTGGTCTCTTGTTTCCTGTTTGCTTCCAGGCAGGTCAGCATGACAGAAGCAGCTGGGTCCATCAGGTATTCTCTACTGTAACATGCTACCTCACAACAGGCCCATAAGTATGTGGCCAACCAATCACGGACTGAAACCTTGCAAACTGTGAGCCAAGATCAACCTTTCCTCTTTTTAAGTTGACTGTCTGAGGCATTGTGCCACAGCAACAGAAGGAGATATGAAATGCCGCCCTTCCTATATACCCAAAAAACACTCAGTGGTTCAACAGTACTAGCCTATCAACCTATCAGCCTAGCCACCTGACATCAAAACCAACATTACAAATGTTAACTCCAGTTCTTTCCACAGAGGAGATGGGCTTAAAAAAAAATCTCTCTACCTGCAGGCTAAGTGATGGCTCAATGGTTACGAGCTGTTCTGCTCTTCCATAAGACCTGAACTTCAGTTGGCTCACAACCACCTGTAAGTCCAGCTTCAGGGAGATCCAAGGCCTGTGGTCTACACAGGTAACTGCACTCATGTACACGTAGCCACACACACACACACACACACACACACACACACACACACACACAATTTTAAAATGATAATACAGTTTTATAAAGCACTCTCCACTTTCTAATTTTATGATATACTCTAGTTCTAGATCAGTCTTTAATGTATGACTCTTCCAAGTATAGCCACACACAGGCACAGTGGCATGAATCTGTAGTCTAGCCACTCAGGAGGCTGAGGCAGGAGAATGACTTGAAGCAAGGAGTTCAAGGTCAGCTTCTGAAGCATACTGAGACCCTGTCCTAACTTGGATTCTGATGCTGTGATTAAAACTATGACCAAAAGTAACTTGCAGAGGAAAGGGGTTATTACATCTTACACATTACAGTCCACCATCAAGGACAGCCAAGGGCAGGAGCTCAAGCAGGAACCATGAGGTAGGAACTAAAACAGGGGTGATGGAAGAGTGCTGCTTACTGGCTCCCTCTCCATGGTTTGTTTGCTCAGCCTGCTTTCTTATACACCCAAGGACAGCCCACTGAGGAGAGGCACCACCCACAGTTGGCTGTGTCCTCCCATATCAACCATAAATCAAGATAGAGCCCCACCCCAGACTTGCCTTCAGGCCAATCTAATAGAGACAATTCTCAATGGAAGGTCCCTCTTCAGAGGCAACTCTAATTTGTGCCAAGTCAACAAAAACTAACTACAGCAAACCTCCACCTCAAAAAATAAAGATGTAGCCACACAAAATAAATCTAAATAAAATATCTTCTTTACCTACTACTGCTGCTGGAACTGAGTGTATACGAACCTCTTCTGTAATAGCTAGCTATTCCATGACATATCGCTTCTTCAAAAAATAGCAAAATAAATTAAAAGTTAAATACATAATTTTTTAAAGATCTGTTTTTAAATAAGTTACTACAGCAGTCAGCCTACTCCAGCGCTGGGTGAATTCTGACCTCAATGGTGGTGCCAGTCAAACAATCGGAAGAAAAATATTTACCAAACACTATTTTCCATAATAAATAGTAGTCTCTCCCAAAAGCAATCCATGTTAAACTAAGGGAAGAGCTATATAACATTCCCCCTTCAGGAATGTCTCCATGGAGTCTGAAATGCAATACACATAATTGCTTATACTTGCTTCTCCTTCAGGGAGCATGCTCATTCGCTCACCTTAGCCTTGCCAGCCCGCCACCCTCCCTCCCACCCACTCATGAGAGTGGAACAGAAATGTACGAAGCAGAAGGCTACAGCATTCATGAGCACTTGCAAAAGACGGTATTTATTATCCATCTACACTCCATGCTTTGTACCTAGGATCCCACTACGAAAAGGAAAAGATGTCACAGTTGAGTAAACAAACAAACAAACAAAAAACAGAAATGAAAAAAACCAAAGCTCCAAACCAGGTTAGGACTGGCCGGGCCCTCACAAACGTAGGTGTGTGCCCTGTGAGGCTCGTTCCCTCTGAGCCCACAAGGTCATCTGGACCAGCGGGCCGCAACTGCAGTCTTGGCTACAAAGAATGTCAAGACACAGCTCTGAGGAGAGAAGAGA
Organism: Onychomys torridus; assembly: GCF_903995425.1. Lineage (NCBI taxonomy): Eukaryota > Metazoa > Chordata > Mammalia > Rodentia > Cricetidae > Onychomys > Onychomys torridus. The sequence continues at coordinate 62,410,402 of NC_050454.1, forward strand.
GAGATGGAAACATGACCTCTGCTTCCTTTGCCCTTCTCCCTGCTTCTTGCACACCCTAGCCTCTACGGCCTTACTTGGCTTCTGTTTTCAGAACAGCCTGATGAATCCTGAATGTGGTTCAAATTCGTCCATCTGTAACTGCTCTCAAAATCCTTGTTTCTATTTTAAAATTGCCCAGAGATTATTTCTTCTTCTTCTTCTTCTTCTTCTTCTTCTTCTTCTTCTCCTTCTTCTTCTTCTCCTTCTTCTTCTTCTTCTCCTCCTTCTTCTCCTCCTCCTCCTCCTCCTCCTCCTCCTCCTTCTTCTTCTTCTTCTTCTTCTCTTCCTCCTCCTCCTCCTCCTCCTCCTCCTCCTCCTCCTCCTCCTCCTTCTTCTTCTTCTCTTCCTCCTCCTCCTCCTCCTCCTCCTCCTCCTCCTCCTCCTCCTCCTCCTCCTCTTCTTCTTCTTCTTAATGCCAAGCCTTGCTCCCAGGAATTGCTTTTTTTTTTTTTTTTTGGTGCAACGGGTGGAGGAACCCTGACAACACTCTCTCAAGCTTTTGTTTATTCTTTTGTTTTAATCTCCATGATGTCTTGGGATGGGATGTAGTTCAGTAGTAGAGCAGTTGCCCGTCGGGCTTCAGTCTCCATATTTGACCCCAACACCACATACACAAACACAGAAAGAAAACAAAAAACAAAACAAAACAAAACAAAAACACACACACAGAAAAAAACCCTCCATGATGCTGCCATGTTCCCTACAGAAACACTCTTTAAATAGTTGATTTGCTTATTCCCTCCTCGTGGCTGCAGAGTGAAGCTCCTTTTATCATTTATTCGCCTCGTTTACATGGTGCGGAGGATACATCCCGGTCTGCTTTCAGCCCTGACCTCCTTGAGTCTAACTCTCCACCCAGCTCCAGAGTCCGGCCTACCCTGTCACAGTTTCTGTTTATCTTGTCTCCCCTGGATGGATGGAAGCTCCGTGAAGGAAAAGACAGTTTGGGTTTGTGTAATGATCGAGCCGGGACAGGACTTGGTCTTAAAAAAAAAAAAAAAAAAAAAAAAAAAAAAAAAAAAAAAAAAAGAAAGAAAGAAATCAATAAAATTTTCCCTAATGAATAGATGAGGCTATGAATCAAACTGAATTCCATGCTTGTTCTTCCTCTCGTTACGTAAAAACCTTATCTGGGCCTGGCTCTAATGCAAGCTCAAAGAACACAGATAAGACAAAAGCCCTGCATGTACACTCTGGTGTTTGTGTGTGAACAAATACAGCCATGTGAATACTTAACCTTCATTCCCCGGCCTGGGACAAAAACCTGGCCGGAAACTTACAACCAGGAAATGCTCCGGCACTAGCTAATCCTACTGCCCTTTTCATCATTTCAGCTACAAGTATTTATCCTGTAACGCTTTCTCAGTACTCCACTTACTATGCACTTTTTTTTTTCTTAATCTGTACTTTGTTTTTTTGGACACAACATTCCTATTTCATAATTATGTGCATACATATGTCTGTAGCCAGTGGGGGTGAGTAATAAAGTATATATACAGTCAAATAAACATTACATGCTGATGATAACTTGATATTTCCAGTATATTTGTGCAGCTCCATCTTGCATAGACTGGCATAAAAGACAGAGATTATAAAAGAAATGTATTAATGAAAGATGCCTTGGAAATCTTAAAACAGCAGTTTTTGCAGTAGTATACATTATTTAATGAAGCCCTTTTCGTTTCACTTCTGTATGAAGGATGACTGATACTCTTCATTACCAAACAAATGTAGAGAACTGATTGGCCATAAACAGTAAACTTAAAACAGGGACCCTGTAACATTAAGAGAGAACCTTAGCCATAAATTTAACTCCACTTCCTTCAAACCAGCAGCCAACTGATGCCATCCCCCCCCTCCATTTATTTTAAATCCGTCTTTGCTAATTTAGTGTCCCTGATCTTGTATACACACCTTTTCATTTCTTCGGTTCCATCTTTCAATGGCTCTGCAGTCCTAAGGTCCTGCAAGTTGTCACGGGGGATGCTATCGCTTGGGGTGACCAAAGAGAAGCATTTACAGCCTGCCAGTTATCATGGCTTCCCACTGACAAGCAGGAACTGGTGGTTCCTGATGGATCCCCATCAAGAATCTCAGCCTCACTGTGGATGGAAGGAAGGCTTTTCCCTCAGAGCAGCCCTACTCAGCAGGTTTCCAGGCTGTGAAGGAACCACCACCACCACCACCACCATCACCACCAAGGCAAGCTGGGAGTTACCAGCTCCATCCAAGAAAACAAAACTTACAGGCGAATGGAAATGAACAAGCAGGCAAACCAGAGTGTGGGACCATCACAGTTTGCTAAACGCGTGTGCCTCTGTTCAGCAGACCAGGAAAAAAAATGTCAGACCCGGTAATGACGAATCCCTGGAGCAGGAGACCTCACCATCATTACCCCTGTTCACTTGGATGCTTCTGCAGAACCACCTGCAGCAGACCTATTTTCTATGATTTACAAAAGGCAGCCAACTCCTAATTCGGCAGCTTCAGTGGACACAGAGGTGCACAAGTCTCTGTCAAGCCTCATTAGTGTGAACTACCTATCCTTCCAGTGATTCACAAAAGGGACTGATGTGGTTCTCACATTCACCCTTTAAAGGTGACGGTAACCACAGGATAATCTCCAAATGGTTGGCAGAGAAAGGATATGCAATTGCCCAACGCCAAAAAATAAATCGAGTTCATCGGGGCCTACATCCTGACCCTCTCTATACAAGTTAAAAAAAAAAAAATGCTCAAGAAAAATAAACATTGAAGTTTTGACGTGAGCTTCAAAAATTATAGTTATGCTTTTGATTCTCAGTCATGTCTTTATATAGTAAGACAATTTGAAAAACTGAATATTATACAACTAAAATTTTAGGTCATCAGAATTTCCTTGACTAAATGGCTTAAAAATATGGAACAACAAATTCTTAAGACTCCTAAAAGACCTGTTTTAACCAGCCTGAGGTGGTTTCCAGATCCAGGAGCCACTTATGGGTTAAAAAAAAAAAATAGAGGGGTTTTGAAAAAGTTCAATGACCTTGTAAATTAAGAACTAAAAATAAATAAATAAATGTAAAACCGTACCAGTGATAGCCTGGACAGTCCCCATGGAATTACAGGAAAGCACTCACCCGGAAATTGCTATTTTGGAAAATTACTATGCGGTGGGGGGCAGAGGGAATATGATGGGGAAGGGATATTGCAAAGGTTGAAATGCTGAAAACGGAACAAACGACGCGAAATGCAACCCGCTGCCACACAAACAACTTCCAGGCATCTTTGGGTAAAAAGGAAAACAACCCTTTTGCTGGATGCTGGAGAGTTGGATGAATGGAGAAGACTTGTTATACACCTAGTGGTGGGTGGATTTCACAGGCTGCAGCCTCCACACAGCCTTTCTTTGCTGCACTGCAGAGGCGCCATCTTCTCCGCCTTAATCTTCACTCTACTCAACCCTTTTATCTGCACGCTTTAAAAAAAAAAAAAAAAAAAAAGGCCCCGAGGACCTTCCCCAGCATCCTGCGCCCCTCAGGGTGGCCAAGCTAGAGTCCCCAGAACTGCCCTGAGGAGGCCGCACCTTAATCAGACAAACACCTCCTTTGATGCACAAGAGCCCCAGCCTCCCCACCACCAGGCACTGCCCTTTCCAGACGCACGCCTCACTCTGGGCTCTCTCGCTCTCTCTGCGAGGACTTTGCAGCCTCGCACAGGTTTGGCACTAGGCGGTGGTGATGCGGGGGTGGGAGATCGCGGGGCTCCAAACAGCACCCCCAGGCCCTCGGGGACAGACGCGCAGCACCGGGAAGGGAGCCGCGGTGGCGCACAAACTACCACGGCTCCGCCACCGCGCCCTGGACGGCGAGGGCGGGGTGTCGCGGCTTTTGTTCCCGGGGACCTTCTCGGTCTCTGGGAGAAACTGCAGGTACAGCGGAGAGCCGGGGCCGTCCAGTCTGGAGGACGGTGCCGAGTGGCCGCAGCTCTCCGATGCCTCTCCTCACTTGCAACTTACACAAAAGGGGGAGACGGAAATGCACAAAGTTTGCCGGAGGAAGGCGGTGCGCGACCCCGCGCCCGCTCCGGAGAGGGTCGCTGCGCAGGCGGGCGGCGGCTGCCAGGAGCAGAGCCCAGCTTCGCAGCGCAGTCGGGCGGGGGTGGGAAGGGAAGGTGAGCCAGGCGCTCCCCAGCGTCCAGAGCTGCCCCCATTCCAGCCCAGGACTCCCGGGAAGGGGAAGGGCGGCGATTTCCTCGCGGGGCAATGGATTGTGAGACTCTGCGCTTTCAGTTTTCCACACGTGTGTCCCCCCCCCACCCCCGCACAACCCCCCCCCCCACGAACTGGGTGTCTCTCGCGTCCCCGAGACGGGCTCTCGAGGCAGGGAGGAGTCCGGGTCTGTGCTCAGGCTCGTCCCCTTCACCCTCACCGGAGCCGGCGCGGATGTGGGGAGCCCCGCGCCTCACCCGCTCCCTCTCCACCGGTCGGGCAGCGCGTCCCCGGGAAGGGCTGGGCCAGAGACGCCGCCGCTGCGCAGGGCAGCCGCAGGCGGGGGCGGCCAAGAGCGGGATACCCGTGACGGTCCCCCGCCTCTCACGATTCAAGCTCCGTGGTGGAGACGACCGGGTCCTCCCGGCGCCCGTCTCCCCCGCCCCTCTTAAGCCCCCCGTCTCTTTTTCCCAGGCGCGGCACCCACCTCCAGCGCCCGAACCGTCCAGGCGGCCAGCAGGAGCAGTGCCAAGCTGGGCAGCATCGTGATCCCGCTTGGGGCACCGAGTGCTCGGGGTGCGAAGGGGAGATCCGCCGCGCCCTGGCTGTGTCCGCGTCGCCGCCGCCGCCGCCGTCTCCGGTAGCCCCGGCGCTCTGCTCGGCTCGGCTCTGCTCTGCTCTGGGTGCTCTCGCCTCCCGCCGCCGCCGAGGAAACTGACAGAGCTGGAGCGCGGCGGCGGGGCTCGCAGCCGGGAGTCAGCTGATCCCGCCCACCCGGCTCGCCACCACCCGACAGAGACCCCTAGCGGAGCCCCGGGGAGCTGCGCCCGTGCGCAACCGGAGGCCACCCCGGGCCAGGAGCCCACAGGTGCGGGGTCCTGGGCACCAGCGCGCGGCTAAGGAACCCACGGCGCCCCTGGGCTCCCGGAGCCAAGGGAGGGATGATCGGGGTCCGGGAGAGGGACCCGCAGAGGGGGTTTGAGGGAGAAGGTGAATCCTAGGACGTTTGGGTTCCAGGACAGTCGGGAGCGCTCCCCGGCTCGTCCTCGTGAGCTTGAGTCACCCGACCCCGCAGGCTTCTCTGGAATGTGTTTGAGGAGCTTCTGCTGAGATGCATTTTTATCCGCAGTTCATTTGCTCCGTTTGAAGAGGTGGCGCAAGGCCCATAACATTAGCAATGGGATTTTTTTTTTTTTTTTCACAAGAAGGACAACCTCCACCCGCGACCAGCAACCTGGGTGGGATTTTTGTCGTTAGAATGCACCAGAGAAGGGCACGCGACCTAGGACACACCTAGGACACAGAAGGACCAGTTTTCTTTATGTTTGGAGTGTGTGTGGGGGGGGGGGGGGGGGGGCGGCGGTGTTTTTTAATTGTTGTTGCATTTTGGTTTGACTTGGGAGGATTCAGAGAAGGAGATCAGCAACCGGGATTGGAGGAGGCAGGGAGGTAAAATCTAAGATGCAGAAGAGATCAAAGTTGATCTGGACAAGATCTTGAGCTATGGCTCTTGTTCCTCCTCCATCCCCAACGACTCTGTGCTGAACTCCACTTTTTTTTTTTTTTTTTTTTTTTTTTTTTGCGTCTGCCTCAAATCACAGAAAAGAACCTCTGTAAAGCCTTTTCTCCTAGATTAAACACAAACTGCCCAGTGCTAGAATGGCCTAGAACCATCCATTCTGACCGGATGTGACATCAGACCCAAAGCCATTGGCCCGCCCTAAGCTAGTGAGAGGGGACAGGGGATAATGCCAGGTGAGTTTCTGGCTCTGAGGCCACTACCCTTCTCCTCACCTGATGTGTTTTTTAATAACCTGACGTGAGCAGTGGTCATCTGGGAACCTAAATTGAGAAAAATGCCTCCATCAGTTTAGTCTGTAGGCAAGTCTGTGAAGAGTATTCTTGATTACTGATTCGTGTGATAGGTGAGCCCAGGGCTGGTGGTCTTGGGTTGTAAAAGAAAACAGGCCAAGCAAGCGATGAGGTGCAAACCAGTAAGCAGCTTCCAGCATGGCCTCAGCTTCTGCTTCTGCTTCCAGTCCTTAGTTCCTGCTCTGACTTCCCTTCATGATGGACTGTGAGCAGAATGTGTAAGCTAAATAAACCCTTTCCTCAAGTTACTTTTGGTCATGATTTTTTTTTTAAATCACAGCAATAGAAAGCAAATTAGAACACCTGCTCTTCCACAGAGCAAGGAATCCCTGTGAGGGAGGTGGGAGGATATGTCCCCACCCCTTCCTTTCTGAGAAGTCAGCATTGACCTACCAGCTCGCCTAAATACCATCTGTCCAACTCTACATATAGGTTTTTTTTTTTTTTTGCTGGATGTCCTTTGAATGCCCTGAACAAATAACAACAAATATTTGCTATGCAATATTTGCTTCTATTATTTATGGCATTCACTTCCTACAAAAGCCAAGGAAAGGATAGGAAGATAGCTCCGCTGGCAAAGTACACAAGCATAAAGACTGGAGTTCCATCCCTGAAAGCCATGTGAAAATGTCAGTCATGTTAGCATCTGCCTGGGAGGGAGAGACAGACAGACTCTAAGGTGGACAATACCTAAGAAACATCATCTAAGGATAGCTTGTAGCGCGCGCGTGCGCGCGCATGCGCGCGCGCGCACACACACACACACACACACACACACACACACACACGGAAACCATTGCTGTTATCATCCCCATTTAAAAGTCAGGAAAGCTATAACTTAACCATAGAGTGACCGGTTACTTAGTAAGTGGAAAGCTCACCCCTCAGCCGCCTTTTCCTGGCATCTGAAAATTAGGAAAGGGAAGCTAAGAGATCTGTGAACAAGAGGGTGACCCAAAGTTGGACCCTCAGGAAAAAATTCCAGTGAGAAACAATACAGTGGAGCTTTCACCTCACACTCCTTCCCAAATACTCTTACCTCTCCAGCATCATGACCTGTTTATATGAACAAGGGAGGCACCTGAACACCGAGCAGATGGGAAGGGATCAGATCTGGTTCCAAAGCTCATGAGATCTTACAAAAAATGAAAGCTTGAGACCTTTTGTCCAAAAATGAAACGTTTGTATGACTGTGACCCTGGGACATTAGCCTGAGCTCTTCTGAGCACAGTTTGTAGGCCCCTATGCTCCAGGGAAAGAGGCAGGGATTTAACAAGAGGGGGCAGTTGTCTTTTATTGAGCAGGAAATTTAAAAAATACAATGATAAAGCCGGTGGTGGTAGTGCATACCTTTAATCCCAGTACTTGGGAGGATCTCTGAGTTCGAGGCCAGCCTGATCTATAGAGTGAGTTGCAGGACAGCCAGGGCTATCTCAAAAAGAAAGAAGAAGAAGAAGGAGAAGGAGAAGAAGAAGGAGGAGAGATAGATAAATGGATAACCCATAAAACCAGAAATTCTTAAAGTTAGTAGTCTCCTTTCACATGACTGAATTTCATCCCCCTCACATTCCTGGTCAGAATGTTCTCAGAGGAAGCAATTAACTCCTGATTGTGCCAGAAAATTTTCTTAAAGGTTTTTTGCTTTTAATTTTAGTTGTGTGTGTGTTCTCGTGTGCATCTCTCTCTCTCTCTCTCTCTCTCTCTCTCTCTCTCTCTCTCTCTCTCTCTCTGTGTGTGTGTGTGTGTGCATGCCATAAGTGTGGATGTGCTCACTAAGGCCAGAAAAGGGAGTCGGATCCCCAGGAACTAGAATTATAGACTGTTGTGAGCTGCCTGATCTGGGTATGAGGAACTCTTTAGGTCTTCTCCAAGAGCAGGAAATGTTCCTAACCAATTAGAGAGAGTGTGTGTGTGAGCAGGCCACAGCACACACATGGAGGTCACGGGACACCTTTAGAAACCTGTTCTCTCCTTCTACCCTGTGAAGGCAGGGTCTCTATTGCTGTTCCTGTCCCACTGTGTCCTCCAGGCTAGCAGGCCAGAGCTACTAGGTGGTCTTCTGTAGCCATCTCTCATCTCACGTTTAGGGATGCTATGATTGCAGATGTGTGCCCCTGCAACTGGCTTTCTCCTGGGAGTGGGTTGTGGGAACTGCTTAAATTGTCGGACTCGCAAGACAAAGCTTTTACCTGACGAGCCAACTTTCTGACCCGATCCCTAAACTTTCCCCTTTCATCACTACTCAGAGATTCTGATGGCTCTTTACATCTTACCGCTTCCTCTCCTCTACAGTAACGTCATTCCTGCCCTGAATGGAGGATCTTCCCAAGTCTGCACACGAGAAACCCCGCAACATCTCTAGTTAGAATTCCCGAGAAAGGGCTGGGCATGGTGGTGCGTGCCTTTAATCCCAACATTTGAGGCAGAGGCAGGCCAGGTCCGGCCAGACAGAGCTACACAGTGAGACCCTGGTTCAAACAAACAAGAGTTTTCAGGGAAGAAACCAACCACGTGTCTACCAAAATCCCCCTACGACAAGCTGGACTTAAGGAGACCACTGTGAGACACTCAGTAACTACTCAGACAGGCCAGCCTATCTTTGGATAACCAGCTCTGAAACAACCGGTTACTGGAAAGTTCTCCCCACTACTGACAGCTCTCACATACAGATATCACCTGTGGCCAAGCAGAACATTCATTTCTGCAGCGTACGTCTCTAGAAGACATGTTGCTAGTCCCACCTCCAAGTTAAGTCATACCTCTGAACAGCCCCATAAACGGCAACATATCTCTTCCTTCCATGCCCTAAATAAGTTCTGGTTTGTTGTGTCTGCAGCCTAATGCTGCTCTTGATTTTGTCTACATTGCACTGTGGACTCAGATTGGTCACACTTGCTGGCAAATCTTCCAGCTTTCATGCACAGTGCTGCTAACAAAAATATTTTGTACATCTAGGCAGTCATCCATGCCCCATAAGAACCACCAAGAGCAGTGGCAAGTCTGAGCCAAGAAGATGGGACCTTAATTTTCTATGACTACCAACAAAATACCTCAGAGTAGGGGTTGGAGACAAAAGCAGAGTACATGGTGTTTATCTCTGCAGGCCTGGGATCTGTCTCCAGAAATGTAAACCAAAACAAAACCCACAACAAAACTAGGTGATTTCAATAACAGACGCTTAACTTTCTCACAACTCTAGAAGCTAGAGGTCCCAGATCAGGGTGTCATCAGGGCTAATTCCTGCCCAAATCTGCCTCTGGTTTGCTGTTGGCCATCTTCCCTCTCTGTTTTTACATCCCCTTCCCTGCGTGTGTTTTTATGTTCAGATCCTCTCTTTTAAAGGACATTGAGCAAAAGCCCACCTTCCAATCTCCCTAAATTACCTCTTTAAAGACCCTGTGTCCAAACCCAGAAACATCCTGAGGCTTGGGGTGATTAGAATTTTGAAATATGATTTTGGAGTGAGGAGATTATCACAGGGTCACATTCAGATCAGCTAAGACACGGTCTGTAATCATCCCACCAATCTTCACCTTTGTTACCAAAGACCAGCAGTCCTTCCTGTCATTTCCAGGTGGAAGGTGACTGGTGAACAGGAAGACAGGAATGAAGAGGCCTGCTTTCTCCCTGTCTTCCACCAAGTCAGCATTCTGATCCCCATGCAGCCAGCTTGCCATGCCCTTCCCTTGACTATCAGACTCTGAGAATAAGTAAAAGGGCCTTTAGCATGTTCCCTTTTAAAATGTTATCAAATCTTAAGCTCGTATTGACGTTTATGTTTTGTATTAGTTAGCCAGGGGTGCCATGACAAAGTATCGGTAGCCTGGGTAGCTTTAAAAAGGAGAAATGTATTTTCTTAGACTTTTGGGATGGTCTAAGATCAAGATGGAGGTCAGATGGCCTCTGCTGAGGTGAGGGCTGTGCCAGTGGCTTGTTGAACATCCTTAGCTGTATCTTCATGTGGTCCTTCCTCCGCAGGCTTAGGCCCTGATATCTCTTTATGTTCACACCTCTTCTCTTTAAGATACCATTAGCTTGGATTAGGACCTGCCCTAATGATCTCTTTTATTAAATTACTTCTTGCAATGAGATGGATCAAAATGTAATGAGACGCATGTATAAAAATATCACAATGAAACTCATTCATGTGGGTGCTCACTTTAAAAAAAAAAAAAAACGTTTAAAAAGATACCTATTCCAAGCCTAACCTTCAAATATAGTCCAGTTTGAGGTAATCCCTGTGTTGGTGTGGTGACAGCAAGGCTTCATTTACCAGAGAAACCAGTGCTTTTACTGGAAGCCCAACAACCCACAGTGACTTTGTGTTAACTTTGTCAGAGGCTGCCAGTTAGCACAGTGGCTCCCGACTCAATATCCCATAGCTGGATTCTTAAGTGATATTTTGATAATAAAACTCCCAAAGAGGTAAGTGAACTCTCTCTCTCTCTTTTTAAAATGTGATTAAGAGCCCACTCAGATTTATCTTTTCTCATTTGTGTTCCAGCACACTCTTGAATGGGAGAGAAAGGAATGGAGTTGTAGTCAGTCGGTATGGTAAGAATTAAGCAAAACTCTGGCCCCTCCCAAAGGCATGTGGCCAGTATGTGAAAGATATGCATCCCATTTGCAAATGGAACTATGCTTGGGAAGGCTTTGTGCCAAAGAGACTGAAAGGATTAAAATGACTTGTCCTGTAGAATGGAGGACAACACATGCTTGAAGGAAGCCCCACCCCAGGTCAGCTGCAGAGAGTCTTGGGTCTCACGAGGAATTGCTGGCATCTGGAACCATTGTAATCACTCAACACTGCAGCAAAACTGAAGCTAAGCGGATGTTAAACTCCAGGGTAGCCAGACCTCTGCATAAATTACACCTCAGACTTGCTCACCATATTCTCTTTAGTGAATGACAGAGAAGTACTAAAGACATGGATGAGTAATGGAACAGGAAAGTGTTTCCTACCCCTGAGGTGAATGGGAAGATTAGACGGGCTTGGGAACATAGCGTATATACGTAAACAGCATTCTAGATGTCAAAACAAACATGTAAACAAAAGCATCAGAGTCATAGTCATTAGGTACACAACTTTGTCCCGGAGCAAACAGACAACTCTACCCATCAGTCAACATTTCTGGTCCCATGTGTGATTTATTCCAGTTAAAGGAAATGTAGCTGTAGAAACCAAAAATGTTCACTATTGAAATATCAATTATAGCTCTTTACACTTGACACTTTGGTAAAAAGAAAGGAAGGAAGGAGGTAGATTTGGGTGAGAGGGAAAGTGGGGTGAATCTCGGAGGAGTTGGGGGAGGGGACATGAATGAAAATTAATTTTATTAAAGTCTATTTTCAATAAAAAATGAAAAAAATCTAAATTAAAAACAAAACTTATAATCACTCTTCTTAAAGACCATGTGTTTATATGAGAAAAATATGTGGGAAAAGAAAAGCCATAAAAATGCATTAGTAATAATCATGTGGTGTAAAGTGTTTGTGTCTCTGAATGTGGATTAGTGAGAAGGAAACCAGAGTTCCAAGCCTGGGGCCCCTGGAAGGGCAAACCAGGAATGCCAGGAGGAGAAGCCAGCTAAAAGCATCAAGAGGGTTCAAGGAGCCAAGGATAGAGGGGAGGTGGCTGAAGAGAGGACAGTGTTAGAAGGTGGGGGGGAACTGGAAGGAGTAGATGGATGGGGAACTAAAATCATGTCATATAGCATGAGAAAGGAATCTATTTTCAATAAAAGGATAAATAGAGTTTCCAAGGAATGGGAACACTGGAGAGATAGCTACAGGCATTGTCCATCATAACTGAAGAGCCCCAAAACTGATGATGTCCACCATAACTGATGATCCCTAGTACTGAGCTGAAAGCTATTTAGAAGAGGCCAACAACATGATACCACAAATCATCAGGTATGTGTCATTTTACTTATAAGAACCTGGTAGGCACTTGGAGAGTTAACTAGTATTCTGGAAATGACCCATAAATATCTCTGTGTATCAGAGCATTAAAGAGACATATAGAGTCAACAGAATATATATATACACACATATATATATATATCCTCCTGCACATATATATATATATATATATATATATATATATATATATGAATTTGTTACTGTGCCTTTAAAATCGTTCAGTCTAAGAAATCCCACAGTCACCCTTCTAAAGAATGGGGAAACCTGCAAAGCTTGATAACTGGCATGGTTACTACTTAAGTCCTAGAGTCAGAAGGCTAAAGAAAGTGAAGAAATGGGAGCTGTGATGTCCATGGACAGGAGACGGTAAGCACTCCAGCTCAAGAAGAGCACATGTGGCCTCTCCTGTAGTGTCCTCTTCCCGCACCTCTTGACCATATCCATCTCAGTGGTTTAAACACACCCACCCACGTCGCTGAGGAAGAGCCTTCTTTACCTGGCCCACTAAGTACCAATGTGAATTTCTTCCAGAAACATTCCTCCAGATATACCCAGAAATAATGTTGTACCAGCTCTCTGGGCATCTCTCTACCCAGTCAGGTAGACATTCAATTAACTGTCATTCCCTGTAAAAGGATGTAAGAGTAAACTCAGTTAAATTTCTACATCAAGGTTATTTTCTAATGTATAAATGAATTAAAGAAAAAATGTTGTTAATTTTATGTTTTCCTACAAGTATATATTGTATGTTGAACATATTCCTCCCAGATTCTTCTACCATTCCCTTTCTCCTGCATCCTTACTATAAGTGCTATTTGTCCCCAGATAATGTTTACTAGTAGTTTCATATCATATATATTATGTATATGTATATATAATATGATATAAATAACATTTTCTAGTACAATTTCCAAATTGTGTACAGTGGAACTCAAGCTATCAAGAATGTTCGTAGGTATTCAACTCATATCTGAAGGGTTCTGTAACCAAATGTTTGGGAAATAATTAAAGTTAAACTAACATCTTGATTTAGGATGCTCACAGCCCTTTAAGTGCTAAGCTGCCCTTTGAACTTTAAGGATGGTAGCTGTAGTTCTAAGCCTCTCTTATCTCATGTTTTTTGCTATTGTTTGCTATGTCAGGCCCTGGAATTAGGTAACTGTGGTCTAGAGGCATTCCAGTTAGGCTCTTGGTTTTATTTCTTGCAGAAATGGATGTTTCTAGGGAAAGTTTTGTCTGAACATATAGGTTTGTTCAGCTGGAAGGTATTTCAATGCATGACCCTGACTGAATATGACTTAATGAAAGAGGAATTGCAGAAATATGAGGCAGACAGACATTTTAAAGTAGGGCATAGCATGCCATGAAAAGCATTTCAAAAGTGTAAAGTCAGAATAAAAATGTGTGTTCTGCAGGAGATATTGGTTTAGAGTGTTTTGAATATTTATTATGTAAGCATTCAAGTGTATGACCGGCTTCTTAATTTGGGGGAGAAATGGAACAGAATCCAAAGGCACATTTGTGACTGTTTCTTTTAAAAATTCCATCTAAGAAAAGGAGAAAGTATTGCTAAGTTTACAGAGAAAAGCCTCGGTATAAGACTTGGATTCACAATGTTGCCTCTAATTATCCAAGGTGAGGCCCTCAAGGAGTAGTCAGGACCCTGGGGAAGACTGCTGAAGGGATCAAGGGAAGAGGACCAAAAAGAAACCTGCTTTTCCTTAGTTTTCCCCTGTTAGTCATTGTTGAAATCTTCATTTACCACTAATCATGTTAAGGAGTTCTGTCAACTCACTACTGTAACAACAACAGCAAAACAAAACAGAGAGAGAGAGAGAGAGAGAGAGAGAGAGAGAGAGAGAGAGAGAGAGAGAAGAGAACGGAATGATTTAGGAAATCAAGCCTGAGAAAGCAATACTGTCTTCCTAATCTCCAGTTGTCCTAAAGGTGCCAACGCCCACCTTGTTCTAGGGTCTGTGAAGTCTGGAAAGATACTGGCAGCCCACCCATTTCTTCTCTCAGAGGAAGGGACACTTAGGTAGAAATAACAGGAAAAAAAAAAAAAAAAAAAAAAAAAAAAACAGTGACAGCACACAAACTCTCAGTTTCAGATCTTTCTAGAATTCCACCATGTATCTTTGCCCAAATTCTGGGAAATACCAAACATAATACCTATTTTTTTTGCCTGTGCGAGAGAACAATATACTACTTTGTTCTCCAGTACATGGGGGCAATGGGGGATTTTTTTTTTAAATCTGATTTTACCAGCAGTGTTCAGTGTTTTCCACCCAAATCACTAAGCAATTTTCAAAGCTATGTACAAGATGTGCCTAGAAAAAGGCCAAGTAGCACAGACAGAACCATGCTGTTGTCACTCACCTTTCATGTGGTTCCACTGATCTTGGTGACTCAACACCTAGGAAATAACACAGGATCTGAAAACAATGAAAATGAAATAGCTCAGGCAGGCTCAGGCTTCTTGCTTTTGGAATTAGTCCTCAGTGATAATCATCCAGTGTAAAAGTTTCTCTCCCATGAAGCAAAGCACAGCCCAAAGAAGTGCTTCCCACCTCCTTCGGGACCAGGGAGCAGTTGCTATTTGGTGTCACAATAACCGTCTCTGGATAAGTAAGAGTTTCATCCTGAGTTTTCAAGCCCAGCGTTCTCTTCTCTTTCACACACTTGAAGAGAAGATGTTGGGCACCTGGCCCAAGTGACTCTTTCCTCCTTTCTGAACTCCTGTGATAAGGAAGTGTTTGATTTAATCTGACTCTCCTTCAACATGAAGTTTCAGAATACTTCCTCTTCTACTTCCTCCTTATTCTACAACTGAATCTCTAAAACAACAAGAAAATGCCCACCCTCCCCCCCCCCCGGCCACACCACACCTCTCTTTCAGTTCCTATGAGTTGAAAAGTATCTAGAATTAGGAAGTTTCAAACCGAAGAGATTGGATTGTCATTGTGGCGGATGTTTTAATCTAATGAGAACTTATCCACTTAATGTAGACTCAAGAGTAACTTGTCTAAAACTGTGGCTCTTGGCAAACCTTGACCCTAGCTTTCCTGACTTCCGAACCTTATTTGTTCTTGTGGTGTTTCCACAATGAAAATGTCACTACACCTAAGTCATGAAAACAGTGGTATGCCAGAATTAGCCACACTTTGTGGAACAGAGACATTTTTCCTTACGCAAAATCAAGTTATCATTCTGGGGTTTGGGAGTTGGAATTTGCTTCCCAAATCATCTGCAAGAGCTTTTCCCAAAGGTAGGTAGGTGAGTGCCTCTGCAGTGTGCTCCAGGCAGTTGTCCAGCTGCTAATTCCTTATTTTATTAGCTCCCATGGAGCCAGCTTCCACAGGCTACCTTCTCTTCATTTCTGTTCTTAGCCTCCATGCTGCCACTCCACGTAACATCAGATGCAAACTGACTTTGCTTCCATCTGTAGGACAATCCTTCACAAGTATTGAGACAGTCATCCAAGATTCATTTAGACTTGGTTTGGCTGCTTTCCCATCATCCCCTCCCCTCCTCTATTTTATTTTTCTGCACCATGCCTTGTGGTAGATAGCTCCTAAATTCCTTCCAATACTGTACTTTGGATGAATTAATTCATTTCTGCAAATGCCCTTCTCCCATGTATCCATTCATTTGAGATCTATTTAATGAACAGCTAAGTTGAAAAACATTATAAAATTCTAAGCATGCACATAAGAAAACATAGTGTGACACAGAATGACACAGAATGTAGGGAGATGAGCAGAGTGAGGAGAAGGAGAGAATGGATTTGGGAAATTGGAAGCTTGCATGCATCCTTAGGATGAGCAGCTGCTGAAGAAACATTTCAACAGACAAATATGGAAAATGAGGGAGGAGGATGTGTTCAGGAGGAAAAGTGCATTTGGGAATAGAGAATCATTCCTGAGGTAGGGATGAGTGTGACATCACCTACGGTTCCAGTGGAAGAAATGGGACAGAGTGGTAAGAGGTGAGGCCAAAGAGGTTGTTAGGCGATGGATTATCTCCCACTCTAGACTTCATAAAGCCAAGCCCCTTTGCTCCAGCATATTAAAATGTGACGGTGTTTTTAAAATGTTGCTGAAGTTAAGGTCACTCTGGAAGTTTCTAATCCAGTATATCTGGCATCCTCCTAAGGACATGAAATTAGGGCATGAGCGAACTTGCACAAAAGGAAGCCCATATGAAGACCTCAAGGAAGGAAGCCACAGAAGAACCAGTACGACCGACACCTTCATCTTGGACCTTCCAGCCTCCAGAACTGGGAAAACATTTCTGCTGTTTAGTCCCTCCACCTCCAGCCTTGGCAAATTTAAGGCCAGATAAGATACGTTATTGGAAGCCATGTTAAGTACATTGAGCAGAAAGGGAGCAAATAGAATTGTTTTTCAGCAGATGGATATGATTGAGTTGACATTTTAAAGGGATGGATCCAGCTGCTGTTCTGAAAGTAGTCCCTAGGCAGTGAGGAGACAGGACAGGAGGCCAGCAAGTGGTCATTGCAGAGATTTACTCAACTGGAGGAGGCGATAAGAAGAGGGAAGCACTAGGATGTACTTTCAAATTAGAGCCCAAAATATTGTATGACTACTTACTTGGAATTGTGATGGGAGAGTGAAAAGCCAAAAAGCCAAGGGCATCCCACAGCTTTAGCCAAGGGCAACTGGAGGAAGTGAGCTGTCACTCACCAAGATGGGAAAAGCCGAAGAATAATGAGGATAACAAAGAGTTTAGTTTGGGCCTGTGAACTTCATGAGGCTTGCTCGTCTTTGAGTTTAAGATCCCGACTGTATAAATGTAGAATGTATAGGCACGATCAGGGCAAAAGGTAGAGACAGTACTGAGAGAGATTGTTTAATGTGCAGTGGGGACAAAAAGACAATTTGGGACTGAGCTCTAGTACTTGGACTGAGCTCTAGTACTTGAAGGTTTGAGGTTGTTGCAATAAGCAGACATGAACAAAAGCAAGCGAAGAGTGAGTCACAAGCAGGAAAAAGAAAATGACAGAAAAATTTCCAAGAAGTTGAATCCAAGACATGGTTTATGAGGAGAGAATGGTTGTCAGGCTAAGCAGTGAAGGTACATCAAATAGTATAGGACTCCATTAGATTAAGTTATAGAGAAGTCCCTGGTAACATCGACCATAACAGGATTAGGGAATGACATGCACCAAAGTACAGTCAGAGTGGGTTCAGAATGGAATGGGGGAAAGAACTTGGGCCATCAATTATGGAAGTGTCACTTTGAAGATTTTTGCTTTAAACAAGGCTAAGAAGTTACATGCTGCCTGGAGGGAAACATCGAGAAAGGGTTATATATTGAAATAGCAGATATTACTATGTAAAAATCTGCAGAGGAGGAATGAGAAATTTCCATTAACTGGCACTTAAAGACAACGCTGATTTTATCCCTCGGCTTCCACATACATGTGTGCACAGATGCATGTGCTCCTGAACACACATGAGCACACATGTACATGTGTTTGTACACACACACACACACACACACACACACATACACACACAAAGGAAATGAACAAAACAAACAAGTGAATGGGAAGTAGGGAACCTTACTTTTGATGGGACATGAGTACCACCAGGTGCAAAGAAGGCGATTCAGGAATTGTTGAAGATGGAAGATGAGGTCAGTTGAGTCTTCAAGACTGATATGTGATGAGTGATGAGCTGGGAACTTAGGCTTTCTGCATGTCAAATGCAAGTTGGGAATTGCCAAGCTTGTCTAGATCCAGCTTGGGCAACAAAGACAGTACAAATCACACATATAATTTCCAGCTTCCTAAAAATTGTACTTTCTGTGTATAGAAGTTTCCCTGCATATTTGTCTATGCACCATGTACATTGATGGTACCCAGGGAGGCCAGAGGAGGATCCCCGGGACTGGAATGATGGATGATTGTGAGCTGCCATGTGGGTGCTAGGAATTGAACCTGAGTCCTCTAGAGGAGCAGCTGCTGCTCTTGACCTGGAAGCCATCTCATCATTGCCCCAATTTTCAACTTTTTAATAACATGCATTAAAAAAGAAAGGAGATAAGCAAACCAGTTTAACAATAACATAGTTTATGTTCTATATATACAGAACATTATTTCAGAATGAGATCAGTATAAAACTAACAAAATACTTGGCCTCTTTCTAAATATGCGTAGTCTTCCAAGTTTGGTGTGCTTTTTTTTTTTCTTTTTTTCTTTTTTTTGTTCAACACTCAGCTCAGTAGCCATGTGTGCAGTGGACAGGGCAGGTCCAAGAAGCTGTAAGTTACGTGATCTCTATGGAGCATTCCTATGGGAACACAAACATCCTGTAATATATTCAATCTCTAATCAGCCAGGTATAATTATATATAATTATGTTCTTATCTTCCCCAATCTAGTTTATCCAAAGAAATATCATGAGACTCTTAGTCACACACTCTGCTAAAATCTAAAGCTGCTGTGTCAGCCACATTTATCTAATAGAGGTTAATCTGGCATGCATTTCCTTGGTGAATCTGCCAGATTTGGCTTCCAAAGGTTCTTATTTCTTGTGTGTGTGTGTGTGTGTGTGTGTGTGTGTGTGTGTGTGTGTGTGTGTTTATGCTGAGGTTTAATAATAAAGTCTCTACACTTACGGTTATTTGTGGGGAAGTGATCTTTTTTTATTGTTGCTGATAGTTGAAATAGTAATTTTGGGAGACATGGAAAGCTGGGAAAGAGAAAAAAATGCTTGCCATTAAAGAGTGGCAAAGCTGTGTATGAACATTAGACCTGCATCTAGGACTTAGAATATTGTAAACAAGAAAGATCTTGTATTTCATGGAGGATGCCATGACAAGAAATTAGGCAATCTACTACTAGAATGACTTCAAATTAAATTGCCAAAGGGGATCGGGTGGAGGATAAATGTCTCTATAAAAACACATTAAGGAGGATGCTGGAAGAGGTATGGCAGAGGGGAGAAACAGAAGAGAGACTTCATTCAGCTCTCCTCACAGAGAAAAGGAGCCCAGTTCTGAAATGATTGATGCTCTGTGCACTATTCCAGTGTCTATGCACCCATCCTCATAAGTGGGCTAAAAACAATCTGACATTTTTAATAACACAGATAGGTGAAAACACCTTTAGAGGGCAGATAGTATTGGAAGTGCAGAGTTGATGACTAGAAATGAATACCTGAAGTTTGTGTCTTTTACAAAAGGAACTGACCTGTGTGCTATTGCTTGCTCGGCTGGAATAAGATTTAAAAGGTACTTCTTCTAACAGACAGCTGGAATAGCCCCAGAGCCCATGGGTCACCCTCCAGACTATTCAGGCAGCTGGTTCTGCAGGCTTCTCACATCCCTGTTCTCTGTTGGAGAGCACCATACTAAATTGGCTGGTTTGTCTCTATGACATTCCACACTCTCTTTATCCTCTCTCCAACTGGTTTATATGCATTCCTTTCTAGCACACTACTCTTTGAGGGCATACATTGTGAACCGAGTACAGACACTAGGAATCAGGCCCATAAGCATTAAACCTGGGTCTATCAAGTCCCCATGTGGTGAAACTTCTGTGATTGGCAAAGCTCTACCCCTCTTCTCTAATATGAGAGTAATGTAGTCTGCTTTGTGGAGCTGTTAGTAGGCTTAGTGATGACATCTGCCAAGTGCTTGGCACCTAATGACAGCCAATAAAGACTACCTCAGCATTGGGACTATGGACACTGCTTGGAAAAGGATGTTTCATCTGGTTTAGTTGTTTGTGACTTACCAAAATGATGAAGAAATCAGAGTGAGATAATTTAACTAAAATGAGATGTGTCTATATGAGCTTCAAAATGAGCGAATGAAAAATGAGAGCCCAAAGCGATATCATTGTCATCAATACATCATCAGCACTGAGAGGATGCTGATGGGCAGCCTTTATTCTGGGGCGTTTTACAAGCCTGTTCTCTCCCATCTCTGTGTGTCTTCCCCTGTCCTCTTTCTCTCACACAAACATTAACAACTTGATTGAGATATAATTCACAAGCTGAACAGTTGACTCATTTGAAGTGTACGATTCAGTGTTGGCCTGTGTAATCACAGACATGTGACTCATCAACATTGTCATGTTCAAAGAAATTTCATCATTAACCACTTTCTCTCTTCCCTCCTCCAAGTCCTAAGTAACTACTAATCTACTTTCTATCTCTGTACATGTCACTTTCTGGACATTCTACACACATAGAATCATACAATGTATGATCTTTTGAGATGGTTTCTTTCACTCAGCATGTTTTCAGGGTTCAGCCATGTTGTGACATGCCATTCCTTTATTATGCCCAAAATGACTTCATTGTATAGCCTAACCCATTCTATTTTTCCATTCTTTAGTTTATGTAATTTGGTTGTTTCTATCTTTATTTATCTTATAAACGATGTTGCTATAACTATTTGCACACAAGTTTTTGTGTAGACTTTTGAATCTCTCTCTATGGGTGTTTCTCTCTGTCTCTGTGTTTTTCTCTGTCTCTATCTCTCTCACACACATATCTTGGAGTAGAATAGCAAGTTTTTAGCCTTTTCTTGATTTTTCTGTCACTGGGAAGAACAAGTATTAGTAATTCTAGCCTATTTCCCTTAAACAATCTCCATTGAGACTTCTGTTTGGGAAATGTTTATTCACTGTTACAAGTAACTGAGAACTTGCTGCATATCAGATGCTATTCCAGGCACTGGACAGTGTGGAGAGCATTATGGGTCCCATCTCCTGGGTCTAATTGGAGCCTGATGATACCATAACTACTTTCTTTTTGCAGCAGATAGAATTTCAGGCAACCTTGTAGGTGAATATGGTGTTGGTAAGATATTCTCAACCCGTGTTGGAATCTCTATGTATATTTCTAACAGTAGGAATAAGTCATGAGTAGAGATGAAAAAAGACAGGGATGGAGCCAGGAGGCTTTCTTGTTATGGAAAAAGTGCAAGCAGAGGCATGCCCTCTATAAGCCATACCACAGTTCAAATGGTTTAGAGTTTCTGGGTCATAAAACTAGGATAAGGAAGGTACATTTATCTGATTAATATACAAGTCATCAATGAGGAATAATGATTAAAAGAAGAAAAATTACTCCATGATTTATAATTGTCCATTAGATAGCTGTGTGCTGTCAGACAAGCCATTAACCTCTCTGTGCCCCATTTATCATCAACTGTTGAATGGGACTTAAATATCACAGATAGATCCTTTCTAGTGGTCTGCATAAAGTACTTAAAGTTGAATCTGAAGAACTATTCCAAAACATAGCCAAGTTTTGAGCAGATTAAACTACACATGGTGATGGAAATAGAGAATCCACATTAAAGACTAAAGTGAAGAATTTATTTTTGTCTTAAAGAAAGAAAGCAGAGACATTTCAAACTGACTGTAAACTTGGCTTGGCAATGTCAACCCACTCATGCCTCAGCTCGGAGAAGAATATTTCCAAACCCCAAGTTCAAGTCTGCACTTATCCCTCCTCAACTCCACCCTCCATGATTCACAGAAAAGGCACACCTTTAGTCTGACCTCAGCTCCTCCTGGATAGCTGTTTTGAAATTTTCCCTGTGCTCTGGAGACAGGGATCATTCACAACACTCTGAAACTATGTGCCTACATAAGAGTATGCATTTCATCACCCATAGTGTGATATTGTGTGCCCATGAATATCTGACTATGCCCAGGTCTTTAAGATGACAGAAGACGCCCCATGAGTGGTAACATAACCTTTGCTTCATTGATGAATGCTCTCGTTCTCTGATGCTAGTGTGGTCCTTGTAGAAAGGTAACCATCCTTCTTTTTGATTGGCATTTATAGCCAATAGCCCATAGAAGCTGAATGTGAGCAAGTAGGGACATGATGCTCTAAGCAGCACAGTCCTTAATGAGTTGTTTTGTTTGGGTTGGTTTTGTTTTGTTGTGGTACTTGTGACCAAACTCAGGGACTGACTCATGACTGGCAAGTTCTCTACCACAAGCTGGATCCCAAGGGCATGGCTGCCCTTTGAGATGGGCCTATTGGCCTATTGTAGTGGATAGTCATCCCAGCATTGGCCTGGAAGTTCCAACCCCCATTGAGGCTTCAGTAATGATCACGCCCACAAGGCGGGGCAGAGGAGGGAGCGGAAGACCCAAGATAGAGAGGAGGGCTCTCTAGGTTCGGGGACTCTGGACGCAGGAGGTAGACCGAGCAGAGTTCTCCAGAGAACACCGCCGGACTGTGCTATACCTTTGCCAGACCCTGCAACCTACCCCTTCATTTGTAAGTTACCCCACAAAATAAACCTCCCTTTTAACTACGTGGAATGGCCTTAATAATTTCACCAATAGCCTATTCCGTCATTGAGAGCCTTTCCTCTTGCTATACCTTTGCCAGACCCTGCAACCTACCCCTTCATTTGTAAGTTACCCCACAAAATAAACCTCCCTTTTAACTACGTGGAATGGCCTTAATAATTTCACCAATAGCCTATTCCGTCATTGAGAGCCTTTCCTCTTGCTCTGCCTTAAAGTGACACAGCAATGAGGAGGGAGGGAGGCTGCCTATGCCCCTGTCCCTAACACATGCATGGGATGAAGAGGCAATTGTCTCCCTTCCTCGTTCGTCCATCTACTTGTGGAATTGTCTTGTATCTTTAACAGTCATCCTTGTGAAAGAACAAGTATTTTCTAGAAGAATCGGTGGTAGACTCTCTAAGATACTAACTAGAGAATGAAAATGGAGAACAGGTTTATTTTACTAACTGAAAATCTAGATCCTCAATTGACTTAAGAGGCATATATCCTCTATCACAGTACTCCTGGAGGCCATTGCTGAAGTCAGCTCATGGTCATGAATGAAGGGACCCAGCCCTATGCTGGTCAGTCCGCTACTGATGTAGATGGTATACAAATTATTTAAGCTATCATCACTTGTGATATAAAAAGTTGAAAATTGCACAATCCACTGAAACATGCAGCATGGCTGTCCTCTAGGACTGAACTTATAGGATGAGAGTACATTTGGAATTTAAGTTTTTGTTACAAGGACTAGTTAGGTACTCTGTTTTCATCTCTATGATGTCTTGCTTGTCAGTTTTGGGTTATTAAATTAATGCAGTTAATATATATATGTAGCTGAATATATACATATTCATTCTCTCTCTATATATATTCATTCTAAGACACTGTATTAGTTATTTGTCCTGTTTCTGCAGTAAAATAACCTGAGAAGAGCTCCTTAAGGAAGGAATTGCTTACTTTCATTCATGTTCACGGAGAATATAGGCCATGATGGCGAGGAAGGAAAGGGGAGCAGGAGCAGAAGGTGGCTGGCCACATTGCATCCAGTCAGGAAGCAGAACACTGAATATTGAATGTTCAACTCCCCTTTCCTTCTTTATTCAGTCAGGAACCCCCTACCCATGATTATGCCCCCTATGTTGGGTGGATCCCCCTGCCTCATTAATCTCATTAGATAATCCCTTGCAGATTATTCTATGGTGATGCTAAATCCTGTCTAGTTGACAACTAAGAGAAATCATCATAAACACTAAAACTAGAACATTCATCTTTTGGTAAACTAAACACAGTAGGTATGCCACTCTGAATATAGTACAACCTTAGGCAAGTCCCTGGCTATCCCATTCGGTCCTCCATGGATAGGGCCGCTTCACACATTCCCCTCCACCAAGGCTAGCACACCCAGTTGACTGACTGACTGATGGGAAAGTTCTACCGGTTTCCTCAACTTTAGACAATTTTTGTGGTGTCATGTGCCCCTCCCCAAAAAAACCTTCCATGGAAGCAGAAACCGCATCTTTGTTCCACTTCTTTCCCAGCCCTCTGTGGCCTCCCGAGAAGTCAAACACTCTGTCAATAAATAACTGGCTTAAGAAAAAAAAAAAAAAAAAGAAATAAAAACAAACCACTGGGTGTGGTGACTCACACCCATTGTGCCAGCATTCCCGAGACTCAGGCAAGAGGAGCGTGATCAATTTGAACCCAGCCTGGGCAATGTCTTGAGATCCTGTTGTGAGGGGGAAGAAAAGAGGAAGGAGGAGGAGGAGGAGGAGGAGGAGGAGGAGGAGGAGGAGGAGGAGGAAGGGGAGGGGGAGGGGGGGGGGGAGGGGGAGGAGGAGCAAGGAGAAGGGGAAGGAGAAGGAGGAGAAGGAGGAGAAGGAGGAGAAGAAGGAGAAGGAGGAGAAGGAGGAAAAGGAGGAGAAGGAGGAGAAGGAGAAGAATTATTATTTCTTGTTAGGCTCAGCATACAGGATGTTCCAGCTAAGAATATATGTGGAAAACACCCTGTGTTTCTGCCCTAGACCATTCTTGGATGCTATAACAAAATGTCTGAGAATGAGTAATCTGTAATGAACAGAAATTTATTAACCTGATTCTGGAGGGTGAGAATTCTGAGTGTGAAGCTGGCCTCCATACTTCATCCTCCAAGGGCAGAAGAGCAAGAGAGGTCACACAATCCCCTTAGGTATCAATCCACTCTTAGACAAATATTAACCCCCTAGTCACTTCCTTACAGAGTCTCCTTAATTGCAATGAAATTCAGAGGTGAATTTCGGATAAAAACATTTAAACACAGCAGTCTCAAGGATAAAGATTGAAAAATAAAATAAATTCAACTTATATAAACAATCCTCAGAGAGGGTATTCATTTATAAAATAGCAAATGATATGTGTTTAAAAATGCATGAAAACATGCATAGATTTGAAAATGTTGACAGAGGTGATAAATAATTTAAAAAATGGATACAATTATCAGTATTCAAGTAAAGGAGCTTGGGAAGGCAGAGGTGAGCCAGGGAAGTCAGATGCTGCAGACAAAAATGTGTATGCCCATGAACTCGCATTAAATGGGGATGACCTTGTCAGCTACATCCTGCTTGACATTTCCAGAAAGATGAGTGATAAAAGGATTGATGAATTCATTAGCATTAGGAATCATGCAAAAGCTGAATCTTTAACACATTTTATTAAGTGTGAACTAAGAATCTGTTGGCTTGGAGAGGACAGACATTTCAAATGTTTAAAACTGGAAAGGGAAAGTAAACAACCCATTTTTGCCCTAAACAATCAAAGGGTGTAAGTCACACTTCCTGGGTCAGGTTGTGCTTATGGGGCAGGAGGGCCAGAAATTATGTAAGCCCAGAGAAGTGTGGCACTGAAGGCTGAGCATGCAATGAAAATGCCTAGTGCTGAGTCATGCACTGGACAAGGAGTTCTGTTCTGATTTTTCAAAAGGGAAAAACTGGACATTTGCAATGGAGCTTCATTCATTTATTGATTCAAACAGTACTTAGAGAGTGCATATATAGAGAATGCTTCTTATGTGCTGAATCTGAGCTCTGTTGCTGCAAGCATCTCACAAACCAATTCAGCTGCATTGTATTGCTTCTGCTGGTATTTCTGGGCACTTCTGGGTTTATTTGGCTCTTTCAACATTTACATGTTTCCTTGGTTTTTGTGGTTTTTTTTTTTTTTCTTTTATTTTTTGGAGACAGGGTCTTGTCACGCAGCCCTGGATGTCTGGAACTTGCTATATAGAGCAGGCTAGCCTTGGACTTGCAATGATCATCTTGCTCTGCCTCAGCTTCTGGGATTACATGTGTGTGGTGCCTCCATGCTGAGCTTTGTAGTTTAATAGGAATTCCAGGCATCTTAACATGACTATATTTCCTGTTACCTTCAAACTTCTCAGTTCATATTCCAGAGTTGTTACTGAGAAAAAACCGGACCACTCTTCTCTCCAGAAGCAAACAAAACTGAGCCCACCAGTGTGTCGCTAGCCTAAATACACAGTATCTTAACTGTTCTCCCTAAAAAATGAAAATGCTGCTTGTAACGATGGTCGCTGAAAGTGATGAACTGTCATTCTCTAGCACAAGCATTCTGAGTATGCGTGATTGGACCACGAGTGTCTCACATTAGAGTTTACTGTCATGGTGTATTTCTTCTTGTCATTTGCCAGCCCACTGGCATGTTGGTAACCATAGTGACTAATCACTGTGAGTATCTTTTTATTAAACTCTCTTGTCACAACTTTGAGAGTCTTATTTTAGTAAATTAAGTACATTATTAGTACATGTAGTTTCTTAGGTACAACGGCTATGAGACTGAGAGAGGGAGAACAAGAATCGGTTGTGTTGTTGGGAACAGGCCTTGTTGCATTTGGGTGAATATTTTTTCCAACAGAATATTTTTATTGATACTTTGGGAATTTCATAATATGTATCTGATCATACTCACTTCCCATTCCTCCCAGGAACATCCTCCCACCCTTATGCCCCCTTCCAAAAAATAAATATATCAAGTAAAATATCTAAGTATGGACAATCTCTCGGTTTGGGTCTTTTCCATACCCTCTCCCTCTCCCACCACCAGAAGCCAACAATGGAAAAGAGCTAGACCTTAGCAACTCCGAAGTTCTTAAGGACCCTCCTCAATGGTCTTCCACCTAAACCCTTGCCCGGTTCTTTTCGGGGGATGGGTTGTCACAGAAGCCCTCAATTTTTTCAGTTCTATTCTAAGATGGATCTATAGAAGCAAATTTCTCAGGAAAGAAAATTTATTTATGGTGGTTGATGGGTTTTTTATTTGTTCATGAAAGATTTTTGTTTTTCTGTTAATGATTGTAAGGACTTTCTATCACACTCTTAAATGGAAATATGAAGTTTGAACATTGAGGACTAAGTACATGAAATTTCCAGAAATGCCTTCATTCTTATAAAGCCCCAGTCTCAGAAGATCTCTCATTATTACTGCATCTTAAATGAATGTGCAAACAAATTCTCTACATAAATTCTCTTTATTACTGAAATTTGACTAGTATGTTTATGCCTATTTCAACTTAATGCTCATAAGTGTTCATAGTGTTTATGGGATGTCATATATAAAGAATAATCATGTTTCAAGCTGACTCTTTACACAAGAAGAAAAACATAATTTAAAAAAGTTATGTTTTATCTAATATTACCCCAGACTTCTCCATTTTCAGCACTCTGTCCCTTAGAAAGTTAGCTTAGGAAGAATTAATTCCATTACTTAACAACCCTGCCCTTATTTCACTACATTGTTAAAAGCTTACATTCTGCAAATCAGTCATATTACAAAGCAATGGGCATAACATTAAGAAATATTAAAAATTCAAACAGTCATAATCTAATTCACACATCATTTGTTCTAAATCAATACTTCTATCTTAAGTCATTAATTTCTAAGAAAAGCTTTAATAAGAAAAATAACAGGAGTATCTTGAAGGAGCAAATGCATGTTCTATAGAAATTCTATATTTTATAAATTCCATTCACTTCAATAATGCGTACATTGCAATGTTTTCTGATCCACTAGTGTCTTACATAGTGTTAGAAACTTAAATAGGATTCTCCTTGCTGAGGTTGGTCCTCAGATGTACATATCAGAAGATAAGCACAGCTGGGCGGTAGTGGCACATGCCTTTAATCCCAGCACTAGGGAGGCAGAGGCAGGCAGATCTCTGTGAGTTCAAGGCCAGCCTGGGCTACAGAGTGAGTTCCAGGACAGGCTCCAAAGCTACACAGAGAAACCCTGTCTCAGAAAAAAGAAGAAGAAGAAGAAGAAGAAGAAGAAGAAGAAGAAGAAGAAGAAGAAGAAGAAGAAGAAGAAGATAAGCACAGAGATATTTGAAATTTAGTAGATGTTTGTCACTCACACCAAAAAACTTTTTAAGCAAGTGAAAAGCATAAATTACAATAACATAGAGAAAGCATGTACTTATGTGGCTATTTTCTGCACTATTTTATAGGAAGTTTTCACAAATTTAAGACCAGATATTGACAGTATGGTAACAGCTTTATGAGATCCTATAACAAACAAAACAAAAAATTATGCTAAGCAGGATTTTAAAAAGTGAAAGGAAATTAAAGTTGGTTGTTTGCAATTTAATTAAGACAATAGCTTGACTGTGGTTTAAAAAGAAAACGAAAATGAATTCAGTAGAGCATAAGAAATCATCTTGCTAGGATGATCCCATTGATGTAACAGTGGTATGACTGTTATGGTTGTTACTAATTCGTCTGTTATTGGATTATAGGCCTGTTCAGAGGAGATAATTCATACCTAGTTGCATAAACCCAGTCAAAAATCTATGAAGATGTCTTAAGACATAGGAGGGTACTTGCTACAGGTGTTTAGCTAAATTGACATAGTGTCAAACCTCCTTCTAAATATTTATGTTTATACTTATAGACAAATGCTATGCTTAGTTTTAGAGATAATTCTTTTTATAATGAACTAAATGCCCAGACACATGGTTGCTCAAGATGCTGAGAATTATTGGTAGTTGAGTACTCAATCCTAAACAGGTCCTTATATGACTCCTTCTAAAGTGTAAGGGACATTTTAGCAAAAGGATGGTAGAGAGAAGGGCTGTGAAATGCTGTCTTCTGAGCATGGCACAGCCATTGTAATCATGATCTCACAGCAGCTATGGTTGCCTACATAGGGTTGGCACAAGAGTGGATTGGAGAGGAGCTCATGGGGACATACCAATTCTGATGAACAATGTAGCTATTGGTGGATTCTGGGGATGCAATAATAGCTGTCTTCAGTTGTGTACCCAAGGAGAGCCCACAAGACTTAAATGAATAGTTCAGGGCCCACAAGACTTAAATGAATAGTTCAAAGCTATGGTCATTCTGACAGCCTTGGTTAAATCTAGTGGATCACAATCTAAAACAAACAAACAAAATGTAAAATAGGAACTTGAGAAAAGGAGAAGGGTAGACAGGGATGGGAGGGAGATAAAATAGAGTTGGTGTATGTGTGTATGATAGTATGCAAATATATACAACATAGGAAATTGTTAAACAACAAATTTAGTGAAAATTCAAAAACATTCAAAAAAAAAAAAAAGGAAATTGACATTGTTGTCCTTTGAATAAGAATGGCCCCTATAGGTTCATGCATTTGAATGTTTGTTCATCAGGGAGTGGCACTACTTGAGAAGGATTAGGAGGTGTGGCCTTGTTGGAGGAAGTGTATCATTGGGGGTAGGTAGGCTTTCAGGTTTAAAAAGCCCAAGTCACACCCAGTGTCTCTTTCTTCCTGCTTCCTGTGTATCAGGATATAGAGCTTTTAACTACTTCTCTAGCACCATGCCTGCCTGCATGTCACCATGCATCATGATGATAAGGGACTAAAACTCTGAAACTGTAAGCAAGTCCCCAATTAAACATTTTCTATTGTGAGTTGCTGTGGTCATGACATCTTTTCACAGGAATAGAATACTGACTAAGACAGTCATTCTCGTACTTTATTATTTTTTTTTTTTTGTAAATAGACACACATACATGTTGAGGCTCAATATTTATATCCAAAGACACAGTGAGTTGGGTCCTAATCTGGGTCCTAATCCTTGTCCAGTCTTCTCTTTGCTTTCTGTCATTGCCTTTTATGAACAGAAAGATGTGCGCCAGCTAATCTTAATTGCTCAAGAAAAAAATAAAAAGAGAGTTGTAATCACATATGGACTGAAATAACATTAGGATAATCAGGGCGATTTGAGGAGGAAACACCATTTGGGGACATCTTTTACAGCTTTGGGAAGCTGGAATGACAATCTGCAACATTGTTTTCCTACCAGTCCTTAATCAGCCATATAATGAGACAAATGCTACCAGTGAAATTTAATTATTATATTGAATGTATCTTTTTTATTGGTTGAGAATTTGTTTAGCTTCTGTTTGGGTATGAGTTGGGGAGGGGGATGGATAATAACTGAGTTAAATTTGATTTATTCTTATTCTCTCCGTTCTGTTTGTTATTTATCTCATATGATAAGTTAGTGTCAATCTAAACTCTGTGTGAGGCTTATAATGTGAACATCATTTAAAGTTTTAAGTATATTTTCTCATTTTATGAGGATGAAATCTCGTGTATTTTTGGCTGGGGATGGTTTGTGGTAGAGTGCTTGCCTAACACACGCAAAGCCCCCAGGTTCAATCCCAGTATTGCGTTATAGACAAAAGTTCATGTGTTTATGACTCCATCGGCATGCAACAAATATTTATAACACTTTGAGAATATGCATTTAAAAAAATCACAAACTTACAGGAATCTCGAAGAAAAGTTCAAGGACAGCTTGATTCCCTCCATTCTTGGAAAGCAAATTGGTAAGGATGTTCCCTAGCCCTTCCTGGGATACTTTGATAGACTATAATCAAAGCAGCCCACTTGGGACTAGTGAGTTGTTTTAAACGATAAAGACAATTGATACTAAACCCGATGGCCTGAGTAGGATCTCTGGGAATCACATGATAGAAGGAGAAAACTGACTCTGGCAAGTTGTCTACCGCCT
The DNA here is from genome assembly GCF_903995425.1 of Onychomys torridus. Taxonomy (NCBI): domain Eukaryota; kingdom Metazoa; phylum Chordata; class Mammalia; order Rodentia; family Cricetidae; genus Onychomys; species Onychomys torridus. Next base: position 62,440,768 of record NC_050454.1, read on the forward strand.
CTACACTTGCACTCACCTGCCTCCTACACACACACACACACACACACACACACACACACACACACAATGTTGTTGTTGTGTTTTCTTTTTAAGACAGCCTTGTCTTAGTTTCATTTCTGTTACTATGATAAAATACTCTGACAAAAGGCAGGAGGGATGACTCCATGGTTAGGAGCACTTACTGCTTTTGCAGAGGACCTGGGTTCAGTTCCCAGGATCAACATGGTGGCTCACAACCATGACATCACTAACTTCAGTTCTTGGGGGATCTGGTGCCTTCTGCTGAACTTTGTGTGCATCAGGCATGCACGAGGTCCATATACATAGAGGCAGCAAATGCACTCATACCCATAAAATTAAATAAATCTTACTAAATTTTAAAGATACTCTGACAAAAGCAATTTAAGGGCAAATTCTACCTCACACTTCCAGGTTACAGTCCATCATAGTAATGAAGTCACAACAGCAGGAGCTTGAGGAGCTGATCATGTGACATTCATAACCAGAAACACACAACAGAGAATGCATGAGTGCTAGTGTTTGTAGTGGGTAGCCATTCCAGCCTTGGCCTGGAAGTTCCAACCCCCATTGAGGCTTCAGTAATGGTCATGCCTACAAGGCAGAGCTGAGAGAGGATGCTGAAGACCCAGGATCAAGAGGAGAGGCTTCTCTTGGTTCCAGGACCCTGGACGCTGGAGGTACACCAAGCAGAGTTCTCCAGAGAACACCGCCGGACTGCGCCATACCTTTCTCAGACCCTGCAACCTATCCCTTCATTTGTAAGTTATCTCACAAAATAACCCTCCCTTTTGACTACGTGGAGTGGCCTTAATAATTTCACAAATGTCTGGAGCCCAACATGGGGCACGAACCCACGAACCTGAGATTAAGAGTCTCATGCTCTACCGACTGAACAACGCCCCTTCTCCCTAAGGTTTCATATTTCTCAGGGTTATGGATGATGGTTCTAGGGTTGGGAGTGGAAGAAACTATTAAACTCAGTACTCTCCTTAAGGAAAGAAAATATGTCTCAAAAAAAAAAAAGGGAAAAGAAGAAATGGGATGGATAGGTATAAGATATTATGGTAGACTATCATATACATTAGTAAACAAATTTAGTAAAATAGCAGCCTTAGATAATTAGCACTGTAATTTGAAGTTATTAATTCTTATATGTTGATGCAAATATAAACTTTTTATATTCCTGTTTAAGATAATTTGTATATTGATACAAATACAGAACTATGTTTGTTATAATGTACACATATTTTTACTCTTATTTGAAATATTTGTATATTGATACAAATGTAAATTTATATCTGTCACACTGTATGTATGTTCTACTTCTGTTTAAGATATTCTATATACTGATATATATTTAGGATTATTATCATAATGCATATTGCACTATACATTCCTACCTCTGTTAAAGATGTTTTGTGTATTGTCACAATTTTAAAGTCATTGTCCTTTTACTGTACATTTGCTTACAGACTGTTTGCCTTGTTTATATGAAGCCTTAGTCCTTAGATTGTTTAGGTAGATAAGACATATATTTATTGTCACTTATGCTTGTCATCTCTATAATTACGTTAGTTAGGTTATCCAGATTTATAAATACATAGGTCAGATGGACAGGTAATCTTCAAACACTTCATGGACCTAGAGAATGTGGCACAAAATAACCCTCCCTTTTAACTATGTGGAGTGGCCTTAATAATTTCACCAAAAAGTGTTCATCTTGCTTTTGCTACTTCCACAGTTCACGTGTTACCCACAATTAAGATGAGTTTTGCTGTATCAACTAATGGAATCAAGACAATTCCCACCTCAGGCATGTCCTGAGGACTATCTCCCAAGCAGTTCTAGATTCTGTCAAGTTCACCATTGAAACTAACCAGATACTGCCACATGATAAAAAACCAGAAACACTGAAGTCAGGAAACTACACAGATGCACTATTACCATCAGCTTTCATAAGCTGTCCTCCTCACTTACGTCCTGACAGCTGACGTGCTCTTTAGGCTTACTGCTCCACGGAATCACCCAGTTCCTTAATATCTGTAGGTTTGGAGGAAATCCCTGTTTCTTTCATTTCTTTGGGTTTATCCTTCAGTTAAATATATGCATTTCTGGCAGAAACATCACATGGTGTTGTTTACTTCTCATTCCGTCATGTCTGTGACATGTTGTGACACTCAGTGACTGACTTGGGTACCTGGGTAAGGTGGTACCTTCTAAGCTTCTTCACACAGGCTGATTTGTTCTCAGTGAGTGTTTCCTAAAAAGTTACTTTAAAGCTATATAAATAACCTCAATCTTCTTTAAACTCATTACTCAATTGTTTCCTTCTAAAACCCACCACAGTCTTCACAGTCTTTGTAGATTTTATTGCTCAAATTCTTGCTATGGGATCCACTTTTCTTCTAAATAATCTCTTCACATGTTGTCATTATACTTTGACCACTTGTGTTCTTGCCCTGCCCCCTCACCACCACATACAACAAAACATTCTAAGTTGCTTTTAAATTGTAGTAGTATTTGCTCCACCCATGATCTTGGGCTATAGGGCCCAAAGGAGGTGGAGCTTCTTGCTATTATTGTAGGTGACCTCTTGAAAGGAAAGGGAAAGGGGTCACGTGGGTTCTTGCTCTTGTTAAGATGATCAATTCATGTGAGACTATTTAAGGGGTAATGGGGATTTATTAAGATATAAATTGAGGAAATACACTCATAAATACAGAACAGAGTAGACAGCTGCCTCTGTTCTGACCAGGAGCGAATCCACCTGGTAGTTTGATCAGACCAGAAAGCAGGCACAGGGAGAAGGGGCTTGTGATCCTTCTCCCTTTACTTTTATGAGGTCAAATACAACAGCAAGAAGCACTGCCTCCTTCAGGCCCTATAGCCCAAGGTCATGGGCAGAGGTCTCAAATTGGTCATTTTGCCAAGAATTTTGTTTCCTTGTAATGAGACTAATATTGAAAAACCAAAATCTGGATACTAAATGTGTCTCTTGCTGTCAAGGTGCCATTGCTCACAGTCAGTCTCAGATTGACAGCTAAGGAATCATCAATGACATGTACATTCATGCTTATACCACAGCTGTATGCATTAGAACCTGTGAATTCATATTAATTTCTCCCATTTCAATCCAATCATTGACTTAATTCTCTCTTTTTTTCATTTAAATATGTGCAATTATTTTCTCTAACAGTGAGAAACTTGGTGACCAGTGTCTCCCGAAGATGAGCTGGTGGGACCACTTCTTTTCATTCTACAGTGGAAAGACTTCACTCCCTCTTTTTCTGTTTCTATCCCTTCCTTTCTTCCTCTCTCCCCCTTCCTTCTCTTTCCCCCTTCCTCACCCTCTCTCTTTCTCTCTCTCATAACAGAATATTCTGTGTAGCTTGGGATAGCCTAGAACTCACCCTCTTTCTGCCTCTGCCCTGAGTGTTAGGATTATAGGCTTTCTTGAATACCATTGCTAAGAAGGGTGTTTCTATTAAGCTGCATGGAATGCTTGAGATGATTTCTTCAGCATCCTCATGGAAAGGTTAATACTTAGGGGACAAATGGTTCATTACTGAACCTGGTGTCCTAGTTACTCTTTGTTGTTGTGAAGAGATGCCATGGCCAAGGCCATTTATAAAAGAAAGCATTTAACTGGGGCTTCCAGATCCAGAAGATGAGTCTATCATGATGAGGAGCATGGTGGCAAGCAGGCAGGCATGGCACTGAGGAAGTAGCTGAGAGCTTGCATCTGATCCGTAAGCAAGAGGCAGAGAAGGGGAAGGGTGATGGTGGAGCTAACTGGGAATGGCTGGGCTCTTGACATCTCAAAACCCACTATTAGTGACACACCTCCTCCAACAAGGCCATAGCTCCTATTCCTTCCCAAAGGATTCCACCAATGCTGGGGACATGAAGAGCCTTGCACTCACAGAGCACTAGGGAAACTGGAATACTAAACATTCAAGGGCCTCTCTTCAAAGAAGGAAATATCCTGCCAAGAAGGCTGGGAGTAGATATTGTTAACAACCTGGTAACCATTTTGCTATCTGTGGAGGCAGAACTCACCCACCTTTTGCTATAGAGGCAGATGTCATCCAAATTCCTCAGAATGATTATCCTAGACTCTTCCCTCCCTAGACCTTTATCTTTAGCTCCCAGTTAACAGAACCTATCCTCAGGAGAGATGTCACATGTGTTTTATGCTGTCCTCTATGCTATCTTGGTTAGAGACCACTTTAGATTTTAGGCCTTTTACCTATAGAGCCTACCCTTATTGTCACATGTGCTTTGTAAAGAGTCTCTATGTAGTCACACCTTAAGCGTTGTTGTGCACCTGGAATTGGAATGATTATTGCCTGGAACTGTGTTTTAAATATACTCATCTGATCCAGGTTCAGTCTGCAGGCCAGAAGAGGGCACCAGATCCCTCATTGTAGATGGTTATGAGCCACCATATGGTTGCTGGGAATTGAACTCAGGACCTCTGGAAGAAAGCCAGTGCTCTTAACCTCTGAGCCATCTCTCCAGCCCAGAAAGTTTTCATTTTCATCTCTTTGAGGGCTCACTTCTCTGCTTCAACACCTACAGGTTTCCCCTCATACCAAATGTGGATCTGGCCAATGCTGGAGGGGCATATCATTAATATGGTGGAGGGGCCCCCAAACACACAGCTGCCATGACAGGCTTAGGGGCCTAGAAACAGCTTCTGTGACAGGCTTACTGGCAGGCAACACCCAGATGCAGGAAAAGCTTCAAACTGATACCAGCCAGGGATCCATCCAGGGATGGGGAAGTACCTGACATCCCAAACATTCCAACCATTAGATAAGGTGGCCAGATGTCCCTGAGTCTAGCACCCACCTATTTTTGTTTTACAGATACCCCTAGACAATTATCAGCCAATCAGGATCCTGAACCCTGGAAATTCCCTCACTCCAACCTCTGCTATGATTAAAAAAAATGAAAACAAAACAACAAAACAAAAAACAAAACAAAACAAAACAAAACAAACCCACCCTGCCTGGGATCAGGGCTCTTTGTTCTCACCACTGCATTGGACAGACAGAGGTACCAAGCTCAGAGTTGAAAATAAAGGCTTTTTGCTTTTACATTTGAGATTTAGTCTCCACAGTGGTCTTTTTGGGGTCCCCGAGATCTGGGCGTAACACAAACCAACATGTTTGCTTAGATTCAAATGTTAGCATTTCTGGTTACTGGTGACAAAACCTCAGATGCCTCATTTGTAAAATAAGGCAATATCAGTTCTTATAAAAAGACTTTTTACTTTTTTTCTGAGCCTCAGTTAATTTGAGTCAAAGTCATCTTGATACCTGAAAGTATTATGCAAATGTAAGGCACCATCAGTATTTTACAAAATCACATTTCTTTAAAGGTTAAGCAATCCATTGAGAAAAATTCACATGAAAGAAAAATAATGAATAAAATTACTTCAAAAAATTTTTGAGAGATTCTGGTTATACAAATATAAATCTATTTTCAGATTTAATGAATACACATATGTTGATTCTTTTAATGTGTAACTAGTTATTGGATGTTTCAAAGGAGTTTCCAATGTTTTAATTTCAAAATCTTAAAAGCAAATTAGGAGTTGAGGGTATAGTTCAACAATAGAGTGCTCGCCTAGCATCCGTAAAAATCTCGGGTTTGACTCCAAGCATTGGAAAACACACAGTAAAGAAACAGTACATTTAAAAACAAAACAAAACCAAGTTTGGTTTCAACGTCAACATTATCCTTAAGTAATAACATTCCTTTTGAGTCGATTATTGTAAAGAAAGGTGTTAGATCGTATTCAAAATTAATTGGACAACTAATTTCAAATCAGGTGATATTCATAGGCTGTAAAATGAGTGATGATGACTCAGAAACTTGGAGAACTCAGTCAGATCTTACCCTAAAACAGGCTGACTTCTGTCAGATGGTGTTGATTCTCTATAGGAGAATCCTGGAGCCAGACATCCCTGAAGAGGCGCGTGCACACACACACACACACACACACACACACACACACACACACACACTGTGTACACATTGTTTTTTTTTTTTAATTGTTGTTTTGTTTTAGTTTTTTAAGACAGGGTCTCTCTGTGTAGCCTTGGCTGTCCTGGACCTGGCTTTGTAGGCCAGGCTGGCCTTGAACTCACAGAGATATGCCTGCCTCTGTCTCCCAAGTACAGGGATTAAAGACGTATGTCACCACCTTCTGGCTATATGTGTATGTATTTTTAAGTAAGCATATAAAATATCATGTTTCCTTATGTTTTCCCCATACATCCTTATGTTATTTTCTCATGTTCCTTCCCATCCATTTGTATTACCTTCTTTTCCCCTCCCCAGTTAAAGTCTCCAACCCCATTCTTTCTCATTTTCCTCTTCATAGCACCTGGAGTTTTACCCTCTTAATACCTCACATGGGGATTTCAACCCATGAACCCTTGGGGATACCAACAAATTATAGCAGAGACCTTCCAAGGAGATGTGTAGAATTCCCCTCAGGGAGGCTGAGGCACCCCAAATTCCTATCTCTCCTTTGGGAAGTGTTTCTGGAGACAGCTTTGTACCATGCACTTCTGAACTGTGTATGTTTAGGGAAGAACTGGGCTGAATTGCTCTGAGTGACTTCAGAGAAATCCTAAACTTTCAAAGATGCTACAGTGTAGAGTGAGTTGGATTCTGGTTGCTGTATAGGATTGTTCTTCACAGCTGTCCTGAAATCTGGGGAGTCAAGGTATGGGAACAAGACACCATAAATGAAGAAGAGGAGGAGGAGGAGAGGAAGAGGAAAAAAGAAGAGGAGGAAGAGGAAGAGGGAGAAGCAGAGGTAGGAGCAGGAGAAGAAAAAGGAGGAGGAGGAGGAGAAGGAGAAGAGAAGAAGAAGAAGAAGAAGAAGAAGAAGAAGAAGAAGAAGAAGAAGAAGAAGAAGAAGAAGCAGCAGTAGCAAAGCAAATAGTTAAAGGGTAGTTATCACTCAGGGCTTGAGGCCAGGCTTATTCAATAATAGTGAGGAAGCAAGGGCTGGAGAGATGGTTCAGAAGATAAGAGCATATACTGCTCTGGCAGAGGATTTGAGTTTGATTCCCAGCACCCATGTCTAGTGGCTCACAACTGCCTGTAATTCCAATTCCAAGGGATCCATAGTCCTCTTCTGGCTTCCATGGACAGTGCATTCCTATGAACATACCCCTGAACTACACACACACACACACACACACACACACACACACACACACACACTTGAAAGAAATAAAATAAACCTTTAAAAACTGGAGGCAATACAGTATCCCTTGGACTATGTATATAGAGATCAGAATACACCACCCCAAAATGAGTCTATCAGTTGTAAAGATACTTTAAGAAACAGATGTAACTGAAGCTCCAAAAACACAGATGTTACTATTTGTTAAGGAAGATTTATACCTGTAGAGGAAATAGCCATCTGTAAGAGAATCCCCTCTTGGTACCAGAAAAAAGAAGCAAGACAATCACCAGAGATTGATGAGTGAAGGCACTGTCTGAGATAAAGTCAACAAACCTTACTCTGTCTTTCTGTTTTATTTTCTGGCAGTCAGTCTCATTGGCCTCCCCAACACCCTTCTTTCTTTGATCCAGAAGATAATACATTTAAAACCACCTGGCAGAGACTCACTCTTTTCTCATACACAGGAATACACAGAGTTAAATGACTGGGATTCCCCCCTCACCCCCACACACATTGAATTGTTTTGTTATAACGATCCTTCCCAACTAAGAACTATGTGAATACTAGGGAAAATAAAAAGTCTTCCCTCCCTGGAGTTAAAGGACTTTCTCTGCATCTTTCCTATTCTCAGGATTAATGCTGAGCATCTAAATGGAGAGAGACACTGTTGGAACAGCCATGGTTGGACAAGCCCTGTTGGTTTGAAGGAAGTGGCTTTGGAAACACAATGCCATATGTTCCAATGTGAAGTTCATTAAGCAAGGTCTGATCGGTAATTTGATGTCCCAGATGGACTTACCCGCAGGAAGTGCAAGCCCTGTGCAAATAGCCGTTTGTCAGCTCAAACTTGTAATATATGGAATAGCATAATGGAGTTGAGGTTTAAGACAGTATTCTGTATAAAAAAGTCTTACCCTAGAGAAACACCTGAGAGTTATAAATCAGTGAATTACCAGGATAATTGGGTGTGATTTTTGAATAACTACCAACCAGTATGTAATCTGTATTCCTCATTTTACAGAATCTCATAGCAGTGAATAATGTACCTAATATCAAATAGCATGTGAGCAGACAGGCTTAAACAACTTAGAGTTGAGTTCAGTTCAATAGTCTGCAAGGTCATCATAAACAATACGCACTTGCCAATTTACATAATCAATATTTTACGTTTGTATCACACAGGGTCACTGTCTAAGCACACAGTGGTACACTTACTGACCTTTCCAATTTTAAATCACTGGATTTAGTGAAATCCTCTCGACACCTTTGAATACTTACAGAAAGGCAGAGGACTGCAGGCACTGGAGTGTTTTGAATACTAAGAACCAAAGCCAGCAGAGGTAAATGGCAAACATCATTAAAAAGAATCCTTAGCACTTGGCTAAATGAATCAACCCAGATTGAAGTTTATCTTTCACTTGCCCATGGACTTTTTCTTCTGGAAGCTTCTGTAGGAAAGAAATTCAGTAAATGCATTTTCCTCCTGCTACCTCTAGAAACAAATATAGCATACTTGGTGTGGTGGTTTGAATAGGAATGACCCTCATAGGCTCATGTATTTGAATGCTTGGTCATTAGAGAATGGAACTATTTAAGGAGGATTAGGAGGTGTGGCCTTGTTGGAGTAGGTGTTGGGGGAAGTGTGACACTGGGTGTGGGCTTTGGTGTTTTCAAAGCTCAAGCCAGGACTCCCAAGTCCTTAGATAGGATAGAGTAATTGGCAGTGGGCGATCCCTGGGCTAATCCCTGGGGTTTAGGAGACCTTTGGCTCAAGGCTCAGGATAGCAGTAAGCAGGTTTGAGGATTCACCTTGGCTTTCAATCAGAGACAAAAGACCAACAGATAATGGTATGATTTTGATTCCCTGTGTCTGCCACAGACACTATTTTCCAGCTACAGACACTCAAGACAAATGACTGATCAGAGCTTCCATACAAAGGGGGTGGGGAAGCAGTTAAGAATCTCCAGCTACTCGCTGGAAAAGTTACCAGAAACTGCAGGGCATAGTTCATTGAAACAATAAGTAGGAATTCTTGTGTGTGGTGTACTTGTGTTTTAACTTTAATGACCATTAATATTAGAATTGATATTCACATTCCAAATTATTGCATAAAACTGTTGCATGAATCTTAAACAGGTCTTATTAATGAAAATAAACCTGGAACCAGGTACTGGGGTCAACGCTGGAAGATCAGAGAAACAGAACAAACCACAGCTACCTCATCTTGCCAATTTCTCAGGTGATCCTGTTTCCTCAGACTGGATGCCTCTCAGCTGAACTGTGCTGCTCAAAAGCCTAAAAGCTTAACTAGTCCTGGTTTTCATGCCTTATATACCTTTCTGCTTTCTGCCATCACTTCCTGGGATTAAAGGCGTGAGTTACCATGCCTGGCTATTTCCCTGTGTGGCTTTGAACTCATAGAGATCCGGATGGATCTCTGCCTCTAGAAGGCTAGGATTAAAGGTGTGTGTGCCACCATTTTTTGGCCTCTATGTCTGGCTAGTGGCTGTTCTGTTCTCTGACCCCAGATAAATTTATTAGGGTGCATGATATATTGGGGAACACAATATCACCATATAAACCAATATGAAACATTAGTAATGGTATGTAACAAACTTATTGACATTTTTTAAGCATTCAAAACATTCAACAGAATAATGAACTCCACATGTCTTCAAATTCTGTTCCAGCCATTCTATCATTTTCATATCATGGCCACTTTAATTTGACCTGTACCTACTCTTTCCCCTTAAAGACGCTTTGAAACATAACAGTTATTTTTGATGATTTTGATAGGCTATAAAATTTGTTTAAAATATATTTATTTATACATAATTATATACTCAATTCATTTAAAGCATTACTTAGTTAATTTGAGACAGGGTCTCACTAAGCAGCTGGCCTTGAATGTACTATCTGCCTGGCTCACTTACAGTTTTGTGGCATCACATGTGGCTGACAGGATTCTTTAAAGGTCGAACATAAGATTTAATTGTTTCATTTTATGTGTGTATTTTGCCTATGTGTGTTTGGACAAACACCACGTGCATGCCCAGTGTCTGAGGAGGTGACAAGAGGAAAGAGGGTTGGGTTCCCTAGACCTGGAGTTCTAGACTGCTGTGAGCCCCTGTGTAGGTGCTGAGAACTGAACCTGGGTTGTCTGCAACGCACAAGTGCTCTTACTGAACCATCTCTCCAGCCCCAAGGTCCAACTTTAAAAAAATTAAAATTGTCATACAAAAAAATCTACAAATCCATCGTTGTCATCTAACAAACAATTGGTATGCAGATTTCTGTGTATTTGTTCTTAACTCTTCCAGGTTGGTTTGTTCAAATCAAGAACCACAAGAGACTGTTGGGCGTGGTGGCACACATCTGTTTTCCCAGTACTTGGGAAGTCAAGGCAACAGAATTGCAAATTGGAGGCCATCCTGAACTTTGTGGTGAAACATATTTAAAAAAAAAAATTCGCCAAGTGGTGGTGGCGCATGCTTTTAATCCCAGCACTCAGGAGGCAGAGGCAGGCAGATCTCTGTGAGTTTGAGGCCAGCCTGGGCTACATAATTGAGTTCCAGGACAGCCAGAATTGTTTCACAGAGAAACTCTGTCTTGAAAAACCAAATAAATAAAATAAAATAAATAGTCTACACGTGCCTTACCGATTGCTCCAGCATCTGTCTGCCACGACCCAGGTGTCTCCCTCAGTGATAGTCTCAATCTCTGCTTCTCTCTGCCATCCTGGTGTGAATCGCTTTGCTTTATAGTAAAGTGTTGTTGCCATTTACATGCACACATCCGTTTTTCCACTGTGTTTTCTTTGAACTTAATTCTGTGCTGGGGCAGTTATGCTGGTCCCAGATCTCCTCTTTTTCACCCTCCCATAGGGAAGGGCGTTTGTCTGGTTTTCCTCAATAGATAGACTGTGAGGCTCTTTCCAGCGGACCCATCCTCAAGTGTCCCAGCCCCCCTCAGCTGCATTCCCTCCGGTGCTCATCACCTTCTCATCGCTATACCAAAAAGCCTTAGATAATGAACTTACACGTGGAATAGGCTTATTTTGCTGTAGAGCCAGTTCACGACCCTTTGGCCCGTTACTTGGGGCCTGTGGTGAGGCATTACTTCATTACAGGAGAGTTTGGTGGGGCAAAATCCATCACAGCCAGAGTGGGAAAGAGCAAGAAGAAGTGCCTGGAAACTCAGAACAATTTTTGAGGGCCTGCCTCCAATCACCCAAGGGCCTACCACTGGGCCCCGCCCCTGAGAGGTTCCACTACCTCAGAATGTCACCACTCTGTGAGCCACACTTTTAACACACTGGCCTTTAGAGGGACATTTAAGATCCACACACTATGTCTTAGGATAGTAAATATAAAATTTTATAAATAAACAACTTACAGGTTTTAAATTGTACGCTGCTCTGGGTAGTGTGGTAGGATATTGTACCACCTACTCTGTTATGCCCTTTCCCTGAATCTCCATCCTGTATCTACCACCTGCCCCCAGCCTCTCAGTAGCCAACTACATGATCAGATCAACTGGGGAGGCATCACAGCGCTTGTTTTGTACAATAATAGCTCTGAAGCCCAGGAACACCTATGCAGCTGATCCAGTCAAGCCATAGAGAACACTCAAAGTGCTTCCTTTAAGTGAGATGGTGATAGTTCTCAGCAAGGAAAGAGACAAGAATGTATGTTGAAGTTGCTAAGACACAGTAGGCACAGATCTTCCCATGAGGCTGTAAAGAGGGAAAAGGAAACTCAACGCAAGTTTTCTGTTTAAATTGCAAACTGCAAAAGTGACAGCCACAGAGTGGGGGGTAAGAATGTTATCATCTACCTAGCATGATCTTGTCAGGTCAGAATCATGTTGATGCTGTGTCATCTTACCTCATCACAGGAGGAGAGGTATGGGCACACACCAGACACACACACACAGAGAGAGAGAGAGAGAGAGAGAGAGAGAGAGAGAGAGAGAGAGAGAGAGAAAGAGAGAGAAAGAGACAGAGAGACAGAGGGATGGAGGGAGGGGAGATGGAGGCAGACACCAAGACACCTAGAGAGAACGTCTATATAATTTGTTACAATATACAGTTATAATTTTTCTATTTTACTACTTGCTACTGTCAGTCATTTTGCCCACCTTATAAATTAACCTCATCATGGGTATGTAATTATAGGAACAAACATATTATTATTTGGTTGTTGTCACCTGAGTTTTGCTGTCCGCTGTAATCCCTGGAAACTATCCCTTAAGGAGGAACTTCTATATTTACCTAATAGTTACTGGTCACACTTAGTAGAAAACTCCCATAAACGCCCGGGGGAAGTCTGGACCTTGCTTTGAAACCTGATGACAGCCACTGCCTGTGTCCTTTGAGCAAAGGCTTACCTGCTTTTCCCTCAACCTGCAGGTGAAGGTGACCGTGCTGGTCAGTTTGAACTGTCAACTCAACACAACCTAGAATCACCTGTAAAAAGAGTCTGAATGGGAGATTTTCTAGACCAGGTTGGCAAGTAATGTTATACGGACTGAACAAATTATATTTAGTAACATATATTTTAATATATAAAATTATATTTAGTTACACACACACATTCATGCTTGCATGCAGTAACTATTTGTGAATAAAGAGGCCTTGATTTGAAGGAGAACAAGGAGAGGTATACGGGAGAGTTTTGAGGGAAGAAAGGGAAGAGAAACGTGTTGTATTATAACCTCAAAAGTATAAGTTTTAAAAGCACAAAAAATACACCTTTAGATTTACAAAAAACTGAAAGCCCACATACTCCCACTCCTCCAGTTCTCTTCATCATTCCTCCTGCTACCAACAACTTGTTCTGTTGTACATTTGTTACAGCTAATGAGCCGGTAGCAACCCCTCATTGTCAACCGTAGCCTGCCATTTCCATTAGCTTTCATTCTTTGTGTTGTGTTGTGCTGTGAGCTTTTTTTGTTTTGTTTTGTTTTCTGTTTGTTTTTTTTCCGAGACAGGGTTTCTCTAGGTAGCTTTGGTGCCTGTCCTGGATCTTGCTCTGTAGACCAGGTTGGCCTCAAACTCACAGAGATCCGCCTGGCTCTGCCTCCCGAGTGCTGGGATTAAAGGTGTGTGCCGCCGCCACCCGGCTGCGCTGTGAGTTTTGACAAAGGCATAATCCCAGATGCCCTCCGAAGGGTTCAGGATAGGCAGTTCTGAAATGTGTTACTGCAGCATACGGGCTATCCCGGGCTGAAGCAAGCTTGGGAAGAACTTCTCAGGGTCCTGTTTTTGCCTGCACACAGTAATAAATCTCACTTGCAGAGGTTTTCCCCCTTACCCTACATGAAAAGGAGAATAATTCTTGGTTTTTACAATGGAGAGGACTTGAATTGCTTAACAAATTTCACTAGGGAAGCTGTTATGTATTTTCTGATTGCTTTATCATAACTTGCCTCACACTGGGATCCGAGTCACCCCTCTCTTTTCTCAATAGTGCACACATTAATGGGCTTGACCACCCCTTTGGATTTTACTTGTGTTGTGTGGAGCCTTTGCTCACATGAGAATATAAACAATACTTTTTTATGCCTCCCCTCCTAATAATCTATCTGGCTTTTGTTGACTTAATTTTCGGGTTCCATCTATAGCACTTTAGAGAACAAAGGAACATTTTTTCCCCTACGTCATGCTGTAGTTTCATTCAGAACAAATTTGCCAATCTAAAAATGCCCTATGTGTCTGTTCTGTGTTTTCTCTGTCCCTCTGTATACCTTGAAGCCACTGGCATTTTTGTTACGTGTATTTTCATGTTTTCTAAATCTGAAATATCATATGGTTGTAATCATGTAGTATGTGATCTTTTCAGAACTATTTTTTTTTCTCTATTTTGGCAAGGTCATGTTTACTACTCTGCTCTCTGTTTTCCATATAGTTTGGCGAGACAATGTCTTAGTTAGGGTTTTATTGCTGTGAAGAGACATCATGACTAAGGCAACTGTAATAAGGAAAAACATTTAATTGTAGTGGTTTACATAAAGTTCAGAGATTTGGTTCATTATCATCATGGCAGGAAACGTGGAGGTACACAGGCAGACACAATGCTGGAGAAGGAGCTGAGAGTCTTCAATCTTGACTTGCAGGCAACAGGAAGTAGTCTGAGACACTGGGAGAGTCTTGAGCATGTATGAGACATCAAAGCCTGCCTCCACAGTGACACACTTCCTCCAATAAGGCTATACCTACTCCAACAAAGCCACACCTTCTAACAATTCCACTCTCTTTGGGGGTCATTTTCTTTCAAATCACTACATCCTAGTCCCTGGCCCCCAAAGGCTTGCAGTCATACATATTATAGTTCAAAAATGCATTCAGTCCAACTTCAAAAGTCTCTATTGTTAATATTCTGATCCTGCCCCTTGACACCATCCTATGCTCTCACATAGAAGCCTATTCTTAAGGGAAAACTTTGCCCCTTCCTCCTTTCTTCTGTTTCTTTTGCTTTCTTTTCATGAGGTCCATACCTCTTGAACACCTTGCCTCCTTTTCTCTCTCCCACCCCGCCTCTCTGTCTCTCTCTCTGTCTCCCTCTTTCTGTCTTTCTGCCTCTTCATGTCTCTATTATAATAAACTATTTCCATGCAGATGCAGCATCTGGCTTGTATATTTCCATCCACCACCCTGCTGCCAAGCCCACATGGACTGGGCCGCCTGCCAGCCTGCCACTGCCTCTGGGGGTCCTGCTGCGTACAATTCCTAATAACAGTTTAAAACTTATTTAAAAGTCTAAAGTTCAAATTCTCTTCTGAGATTCTAGTAATCCTCTATAAAATGAAAAAACAAAACAAAACAAAACAAAAAACAGATCACATACTTCCAATTGGATATACATTACTATTCCAAAACATATGAAAGGGAGCATTGTGAGGAAATACTGAACCTAAGCGAGACCAAAAACCAAAGGAGCAAACTCCAACCTCTGTATCTCCATGTCTAATGCTCTTCAGATCTCCAACTCCTTTCAGCTTTGTAGACTACAACACACTTCTTTCTCTTGGGCTGGTTCTACTCCCTGTTAGAAGCCATCCCCAGAAGGTATCTCTAGACTCTGGCATCTTTAACATCTTGGGTTCTCCAAGCAATCCAGGCTTCAAGTTCACAGCTTCATGCAATGGCGTCTTTAAGCCTCCATTTAGGGACACTCCTAACTGTCTTAGTGGCTTTCCTTAGTTGCAGAGGCAAATTCTGTACCCTTGTTCTTCTATCCTTCTTCAGTTACATCTTCACCAGCTTTCTGGTTTCCATGGCTTCCTTGACTGTCTAAGTTTGGTTGTCCTTTAACTTGCTCTGTAGACCAGACTGCCCTCAAACTCAGAGATCTATCAATCCCTGCCTCTGGAGTGCTGGGATTAAAAGCATGCACCACCACACCTGACTTTAAAATTTTCTTTAATTCCTTTTCACAAGTTGGAAACTTGGCTGGGTGGGATCCTGACCTGAGTTCACCACTCCCTTCATTCCATTTCTTAATCTGTTTATCTCCTTGAACACAGGACTTAGTTCCATTCTACTCCCTGTTGCTCTTTATCTCCTCAAATCTTACATTTTGTAATTTTCCCTGCTCTGCTTGCTCCTTTTCATTATAAATCTTCATTGGAGTGAGCACTAATAACCACACGACAGAGTCAATACTAGACTGTTCTGAGATTTCCTCTGCTAATGGAATTAATCTAAAACTCTTCACTTTAGCTTCAGGCAGACTCTTCAGACAAGGGCAAAAGGCAGACATAATCTTCTCCAAAATATCACAAAAATCATCTTTAGGACAAATATCAATATTCTTCTCCTCTTAAACCTCTAAAGCCAGTTACCAACAGTTCAAATCACACTTAGCCCTGCTTAAGCAGCACTTACAGCATTCAACTGCTTTTCTACTCCACAGTCCTAATGTGGTTCCTTCAAACAAAAGCACAGCCAGGCAGGCATATCACAGCAATACTCCAGTCCCTAGTACCAACTCTTGTCTTACTTAGGGTTTCTATTGCTGTGAATAGACACCATGACCATAACAACTCTTATGAAGGAAAACATTTAATTGTTTTAATGTTTAAGTGGTGGCTTGCTTACAGTTCAGAAGTTTAGCCCGTTATCATCACGGCAGGAAACGTGGAGGTGTGCAGGCAGACATGGTG
This sequence comes from Onychomys torridus, assembly GCF_903995425.1. NCBI lineage: Eukaryota > Metazoa > Chordata > Mammalia > Rodentia > Cricetidae > Onychomys > Onychomys torridus. Next base: position 62,457,168 of record NC_050454.1, read on the forward strand.
CTGGAGACAGAGCTGAGAGTCCTACATCTTGACTTTCAGACATCAGGAAGTGGTCCGAGACATTGCGTGAGACTTGAGCATATATATGAGACATCAAAGCCTGCCTCCACAGTGACACATTTTCTCCAACAAAGCCATACCTACTCCAACAAAACCACATCTCCTAATAGTGCACTCTCTTTGGGGGCCATTTTCTTTCAAACCACCACAACAAGCAAGTGTGAATGACAAAGAATTTTCTCTTCAAAATGCTGAAGTGGTAAGGCAAACACCCTTACTGACAAATCACATAATGCTGATGAAATTAAGATCACAGATTAGCTTTTTAAAATTAGCAATATACTTTACAGTTGCACTTTCTTTTAAAGATATCTGTCATTTATCTATCATCCATCTATCTATCTATCTATCTTTCAATGCTGAGGATTGAACCTAGGACCTTGTGCATGCTTAGAAAGTGCTCCACCATTGATTGACATATATCTCTACTGTCAAATTCTGTTTTGAAATTGCATATGATTTATCTTTCCTGGAAAGGCTTCCAAGGGGAATGTGCTAAGTGAAAACACAAGTGCTGCTTATGATCTCTGCTTTCTGAGTACAATATGTAATGGAGCAGAGGGAAAGCAATAAAAACACCAATGTTCTGGGTTCTCTGTAGGAGCAAAGTGTTTAGAACTACAGCTTGTGGGAGTGTGTGTGTGTGTGTGTGTGTGTGTGTGTGTGTGTGTGTGTGTATTATAGTTGTTCCTACTATTAATCTTTGAGCCAGCTGCAACCTCAAAATGTAGAGTTATTTAATTTAGAAAAGGAAGACTTCCTGATTATATTGGTTGAAGGTATTGTGTGTGTGTGCATGTGTCTGTATGTGGGCATGATGCACACATGCATGCATGTACATGCATGCTGCATTTTTATGCACATCTGCATGTGCACATGCCTGCAAAGGCCAAAGGAGAACATTGTGTGTCCAGCTCTATCAGGTCCACCTTGTTCCCTGAGGCAGGACCTCTTGCTGAACCAGAAGCTCATCATTCTGACTGGGCTGGATGGCCTCCAAGGTCAGAAGTCTGCTTGTCTCCTTATCCCAGTGCTGGGATTATAAGCACAAAAAGTGATGCTAGTCTTTCCCTGGGTCCTGGCTATTGGGACTTAGGTCCTCATGCTTACTGAAAAAGCACTCTTACCTTCTTCCCTGCCCAAGGCACATGTATCTTCATAGATTCCTCGGGCAATACTTAGATAAAGATATTTCTTTGGTAGTAAAATGAACACTTGAATTAGTGTCAAAAAATGTGTCTTCCAGTTATCAATCTTAGTTAACACACAAATATTTATTTAGCTTTTTTCCACACACCAGACTCTCTACTAGGCTCTGAATTGATACAGTAATGACATTAATAATTATGTTCTCTAACTTAACGACTTTAAATGCAAGAAGCAGACATTAATGAAGGAAGCATGCCAATAAATCTTATTTGTCAACTCTCCTAGGGACCAAAAAAGCAAAAATACCATGACAAAGCACAAACTGAGAGGTCTAATTTAGTCTGGAGTGGGGTTGGTGGTTTACTTTACCCTGGGATGACCTTGACATGAAATGCCATTTAAATGAAGCTAGGGCAGAATGCCTGCCACCCATGCACAGAAAGTCCATATGGCTTGGGGCGCAGGACAGAAGGACGAAGCTGTGGAATTAATTCTCTAATATATGTCCTTTGGGGGATAAATAACCAGAGACTCTGGGTCTCCAATATTCTCTGCTTGGCTTCACTCTACTTTTTCACAACTTTCCCAAACAGGTTCAACAATTCTTCCACTTAGAGACACCCAACCAAGTTGTTAATAAACCTTGCATGATGCTAGAATTTTAGCTATTTATGCACTGGTCCTTAAAGCTTCTAGGTTGATTATATGTCAATTATTCATGTAGTGCAAGAAATGCATATAATACACAAGCTCTTTTCCTCTGCTGCAGCTGACTGAGAAGAGCACAGGGCTTGTGTATTGATCAGCTGGTCTTGTTTGCACCCTTGCTTCAGTTTCTCCGAAGCTTTGCTGACATGCTTTGCTATGGTTTGAATGTACTCCCTACTCCAAGTTCGTGTATTGAGAACATAACTCCAGTGCAACAGTGCTAAGAAGTGGGTCCCTTAATGCTGCTGCCTTAGACGTGGGCTCTTTATAAAAGTGTGAATTTCTTGTCTTCCCACCATCTTTATTGTGTCTCTACCATTATTTCCTGCTATTTCCTTTTCCTTTCCCTCTCCCTGTTCTCCCTCTCTCTCCACCATGTTTCCTTGACCTTGTGCCTTCCACCATGAATGACAGGCAAATAGATCCTCACCAGATATGAATTCTTCAACTATAATTCCCATCCTCTAGAACTGCAATAAAGTTTTGTTTTTATAAATTTCCCACTATCAAATTTTCTATTTTAACAGCACAAAATGGATTATAGCAACATTATCATGTTCAATACACAGAGAAGAAAGGGCTGAGGCAAAGGCAGAGCCACCGTGTATTGATGCATTGAGAAGCTGTAATGGATCAGTACATGGCAGGCAGGACCATTGTGTTAATTTTGAGATCAAGATATTTCTTTCATAGGAAACATACAATTCAGACATACCCACTTTCCAGAAACTCTTTTAATGTCGGTAGTGAGCGGCTCCAGAGAACTCCACATGGTTTTTGTTGTTGTTGTTAACTCTCTCAAAGCATATACGATCTCTCCAGAAATCTGTAACTGAGCCCAAATAAGAGACTTCAGGAAATACAAATGGATTTTCCTAAAAGGCCAGTATTAAGACTTTCCAGTTTAATTTAACCAAATTTTAACTTTATGATGGCTAATTTGGGTTGTCAACTTGACTGGATTTATAGTCCCCGTGAAGACACACCTCTGGGCACATCTACAGAATTGTTTCCAGGAAGACTTAACTAGATAAGGAAGAGCCTATCTAAATGTGCACACTGCTAGCCCATGACCCGGGAGTCCCTGACTAGAGAAAAATGCAAAGGTCAGATGAGCACCTGCCTTCACCTCTCTGCCTCCTGACTGTGGTTGCAATGTGACCATCTGCGTCACATTCCTGCCACCAACCTTCTCTGCCATGGTGGACTCTATCATCAAACTGTGAGAACCAAACATACCCTTCCTTCTTTGGTCAGGAATTCTGTCAGAGCAATGAGAAAAGTAATCAACAGATAAATTCTCTCCTGATTGACCTCTTTCCACCAGGAATCCTGCTTCTGTTCTTTGCCCGAGGTGATGATCAAGGTCATTGCTGCTGAACTCAGATCACGTGCTGTGCCTTGTGCCAAAATAATTGTCAGGTTTCTTGTACATGTTGGGAACAGTAGATGACAAGGTAAGAATTTTTCTTTTAGAGTTTATAAGATCTCCATCCCTCGCCAATGTCTTTCTGCATATCTTAAGGTGTAGCACCTGTGGTTTCTATTGTTAGACACATTCTTTGTGTTTTAGAATGTCTTAAATATCATAGTCCCTGTTAAAGTAATATGCTACCTAAGAAAAATAAACAACTCCCATGATCCTACTCAAACATTTATAACAATGCCGGTCAGTTAAGCTGGGTTTTTGTCACATGCCTGTAATCTGAGAACTTGGGGTTGGGCAGAGGAAGAGGAATACAAAACTAGCCCTGGTTGAAAGGGAGACTTTAACTCATAAGACAAAACAGAGGGAAAAAAAAATTAACGACTGACCCTCCCACATTCCCCTTTATTCCAAATCTCTGCTACTTCTTTGTACATTCAAGTCTTAGTCAAGGTACCATCAAGGATGTTCTAGGATGTATTTCCATGCTTCTGGCTGAAAGCCTCATGAGAAGATCTGTTTTCTTTTCCGCTTCCCCCTTAGAGTACTATGTGGCTACTGTGTCTGTCTTGATGATGTTGGAGCCAGCTTTAGACTAGAACTGTGTACTAGAACGTCTGTGGAAGTGCATATTTATTCTGGATGTCTTTTGTTTTGATGTTTATTTTAGTTATGCTTGTGCTTCTGGAGCTTGAACTCAGGTCTTCTTGCATGTTAGACTCTACTAGTGACCCACACCTTCAACCCATGATGCTTATCTTTAATTTTGATTGTATTTTGTATTCTTAATGTTGTTCTGAATTTTCCCTTACAAATATAAACGTATTTACAGTCTCAGTTTTGTAAAGTTGATTTTGGAGTCATATTAGCTGACTGACTCTTTTTTTTTGTTTATTATATATAGTGATGATTTAATATACTTTTAAAAAGTTTGTTTTTCTTTGGCATTTTCAAATAAATATTTAATGAATTTTAGTCCTTTTTACTACTCATTTCCCTGTCTCGCCCATTTCATTCTTTCATTCATTGATATCCTTCTTTCCCCCAGCAAGTCCCCCTTCTATTTCTATGCTGTGTGTGTGTGTGTGTGTGTGTGTGTGTGTGTGTGTGTGTGTGTGTGTGTGTGTGTGTGTGTGTGTGTGTGTGTGTGTGTGCGCGTGCCCTATGTGTTTCTGCACTGAGTTTGAGCAAGATCGCTTGCAAGAGCATGGGTGGGAGGTTATTTACTGGTCTCTAGGCATTTCATCAGTAGCTATACCACTGAAGCAACAGCCCTTCCCCAGCCAACATTAACTGTCAATAGTCTCCCAGGGAGGGGATGGGTCTTTGAGCCTGCCCCCCTTTCATGATAACATGATGGTGGTTTTAATTTTGTTCAGGTAACCACAGCCACAGTGAGTTCATGCATGCATCAATCATGCCATATTTAGAAGACACCATTTTGCAGCACTGGCTCTTAGTTTCTGTTGCCTTTTCCCAATGTTCTCTGAGCCTGGGAAGTGTGTGTGTGTGTGTGTGTGTGTGTGTGTGTGTGTGTGTGTGTGTGTTAGATGTACTGTTTAGGGCTGAGCAACTCACATTAGTTGACTAAATCTTTCTATGACCTTATTCTATTTGTCAACAAAGGCAGGAGATTGCTGATTAATTAAGTCTACATCCTCTCTAACAGAGAAAGAAATGTCCTTGAGTTTCTCTATCACTTGATATTGTCATTTTAACTTTATTCATTAGTTTTATTTTGCGATGTGTGAGACAAAATATGCTCGTCAGCTATAGTTTTGTTCCTAGATAAAATATTAATTCTCTTGTTCATTTGAATAGATAGCTTAAAATTGTGTCACTGGGCCTGGAGTGATGGCTCTGTGGTTAAAAGCATGTACTATTCTTTCAGAGGAATCGTCTCATTCCAAGCACCCATACTGAGCATCTTATAACTACCTCTAACTCCAGACCCAAAAGATCTAACACTCTTGACCTCTGTTGACACCTGCACTCACGTTCATAAACCCACACACAGACAATACACACATAATCAAAATTAACATAAAAAATCTTAAAAAATAATGCCACTGTGCTGATGCTAGGTTCCTTGCTCAGTATCTAATGGGAGGGTGATGGGGAAAGAGGGGGAATCCAGCTTATGGGAAAGAGGACCAGGTTACTTTGATTCCATTCCACAGTTGATGGCTCTAAATAGTATAGAAGCTTTATTGACACTCAACATGCTGCAGATGTAGAAAATAGGACACAAAGACAAAAATTCTTCTATCTGTAGCTTTCTTTTGAGAGCAGTGCTGTGGATATCGCTCTGTGTAAATAAAGTTCTGATTGGCCAGTGGCCAGGCAGGAAGTATAGGCGGGACAAGAGAGTAGAGAATTCTGGGAAGTAGAAGGCTGGGGGGAGACACCGCCAGCCGCCGCCATGAGAAGCAACATGTAAAGACATTGGTAAGCCACGAGCCATGTGACAAAGTATAGATTAACAAAAATGGGTTAATTTAAGATAGAAAAGGTAGATAACAAGCAGCCTGCCACGGCCATACAGTTTATAAGCAATATAAGTTTCTGTGTGCTTTCTTGGTTGGGTCTGAGCGACTACAGGACTGGCGGGTAAGAGAGATTTGTCCTGACTGGGCCAGGAAGGAAAACTCTAACTACAGAGCAGCCCTGATTAGACAAAAGGCTACAAACACTTTTGTTGGTAGAACATTCATAGTCATGCTTGCAAAGGCCAGTCTTGAGCAGATAAGTCCTTGGGACTGACCATGCATGGACTTGGTTGAGTTTAGTGGTTGCTCAGTCAGATTCTGATCTGTAGGGCTTTGTCAGAACAGCCATTTGGAGATTAAGGTAAAGCTTTGAGTCTGTGGCACAAGTGAGCTGGGATATTTTTAATAGTTTTTTTTTTAATTAAAGATAAAGCAAGAGTCACATCAGCAGAGACTGATTCTTCATAAAGGGTTCTGACCTCATGCATGGCATGATTTCCCTTTTGTCCTCAAGTTCTGTTACATTCTAGAGAAATTCAATATTTTTTAATCAATTTCTTGAATACAAATAAAGTGCTAAGAAGAATACCTTAGTCTGTGCACTGGAATGTAATCTAATAAAAGAAAATTCCACACAGATGTCTGCTGACAATAAGGCAAATGGAAGGCTATATTTCCATTGGTTGTTTACATTCTATATTATTAAATGAGTGTGCTAGGGATTGCCCTGTTTCTTTAATTATAACCCAATCCAACAGCTATTCTATTATTATTTAATTTTGACAGATAAACAGAATTTAAAGTAGGAATACAATGCACAGTGCTCTGACTGACATGAAAACATTACCTGTCATCTGTGAGGTGTAATTGGCATTTAGAGGAAGGCTTTGCATCCAGATGTTGGTTCCAGCTTTCTCACTTGTGGGTTGTATTATCTTGAACAGATTTAAAATCTGTGAATTTTGTGCTTACCCATTTACAGAAAGAGGACAATGGTTTCATCATTTCTATGACACAGAAGATCAGTTTCATACGGTGGTTAGAACACAAACAAATCTAAAAAATATGTTTCCCTGCATTACACTAGAGGAAAAAATTAGAACATTTTGTTGCTTGGAAGGTCAAGATACAGTCAAATTTGAGGTAACAATATTCCATACTTACTTTGTTGTCATGGTTAATTTCCCTTTACTCATAATATGTCCATCCTTTCCCTGTGGAAAGGTTAACACATGGTCCCAGCCATTATTCTTTGAATTCTGCACAAAGCCTGCCCTCAGCAATATATCTAGTGATAGTGTTCATTGTCTTAAACATTTGCTCACACATTCTCCACAAGGTATGAGAATGATTCTATCCTCCTGCAGCTCACACTGGCACAGCCATCATTCACACAGATGTTTTCAGTTTGGTCCAGGCATACTTTTCTGCCTCACTCAAAAGGTACCTTTTCAATTAGCTGGGCTTGCACAAATGAGGGCTAGTCAAAAAACGAATCTTCCTACTTTTGTCTAGTCAGTCATCCAGAGCCAGGAATCCCCCTCCAAGTTCATAAGTCTTCCCTCTTCTTCCAAAACAGAAGTGAGAGAATAACTACATGGTCAACCATGCTGATGCAGGATCAGCATATGTGGGTAGGTAAGCTTTGTTTTTTTTTTTTTTTTTTTTTTTTTTTTTTTTTTTTTTATAGTAACTTTAACTACTAATATCATAAGTTACTACAATTAACATCCCATAGTTTGGAGTGAAATTAGACATTTGGACTGGCCAAGGGCAGCAGGGATGTGTTTGTATATACAAACCTTAGCTCTGTCAATAAACAGAGAAGTTACATTTCCTAGACCACAAACTCCCAGTGAGCAGAAGTTCTGGCTGGGCCAAGGGGCCATTGTGGAATACATCGAAAGCCTAAAGTGACAGGAGTACTTTAGATTGTGGTGTTCTTTGTCTTATTCCACACACCAGTGTGTCCCAAAGCACAAAGAGACATCTCTGAGAGTTAGACAAGCTGCTAGCAGTTAGAGAAAAGACAATTTTACCAAGTTTTACTAGCCAGGAGGTAAAAACAGGGCCCTTGGCATTGGGACCATTGAGACCATGGATAGAAGAAAGAAAGCTTGGCAAAGTTTGGGTAGGATCCTCAGGCAAAGTTGAGAAGATTTTCTCCTCCAAGAATGATAGTTTCTGGACTCTCCAGAGAACCAGAGTTGTTGCAGAAGTGAAATGTGCTAACCTATGGTAGAGAGGTAGCTCTTAGAAGACTGTAGCTGGTAAAAAGACTGAAAATTTAGATCCTAGAATTTTGTCATTGGGCCAATATGAGATAGGTCTCATTTGAGAGGTAAGGCAGTAGACCTGTTAAATGCTTTATATGTCTTAGATGAATAGTTGCAAGGCAGCTTCCAGAGGCTCTGAAAGCAATCTGACAGTGATATATCCAAGTGTGTAATTATCACTTAAGTTGTATATATGTATTAGACATATGAGATTTCGTTTTATTTTATCTTCCAGTATGAAGTTGAGGGGATAGTTCCTTAATTCTAGACTGTTTGCATATCCATTCTTCACACACACACACACACACACACACACACACACACGTCTATTTTGTGTGTGTGTATATCAGCCCTCTATCAGGCCCAGTCATTGCTTCCTCCTCATCCCTAAGCCTATTTGTGGTGATTTGAATGAGAATGGCTACCATAGGTTCATCTATTTGAATTCTTGATCCCTTTGGAGGTGGAACTATTTGGGAAGGATTAGGAGGTATGGTCTTCTTGGAGGAGGTATGTCACTTGGTGTAGTTGGAGAGCTTCTCTCCAGGTCCCACTAAGCCCCAGCAGTCCAGTAGCCCACTTATAAAATAAACACACAGACATTTATATTATTTAAACTGCTTGGCCATTAGCTCAGGCCTACCATTGTCTAGCTCTTACTCTTATATTTAGCCCATTTCTATTAATTTATACTTTGCCATGTGGCTTGTGGCTTATCGATATCTTTACATGTTGCTTCTCATGGCAGTGGCTGGCAGTGTCTCTCCTCCCCAGCCTTCTACCTCCCACAATTCTCTTCTCTGCTTGTCCCGCCTATATTTCCTGCCTGGCTATTGGCCAATTAGCATTTTATTTATACAGAGTGATATCCACAGCAACTTGGGGTGGCTTTGAGATTTCAAAAGACATGAAATTCTCAGTCTCTCTACCTTGAAGTTGTGGTTCCTTCACTCAGCAGTCATGGACTCTAATCCTCTGAAACTATAAGATTTTATAAGTTGCCTTAGTCTTGGTATTTTATCACAGCAAAAACGAACAAACAAACAAACAAACAAACAAACAAACAAAACAAAACTAAGACACATCCCATCATCCTGATGCTATTCCATTCATCCATTCTTCACCTCCCTGCTTGGAAAAACTCACAGTGGCTAGGTCTCAGACTCTTCTCTTCCTAAAGTACTTCTCCTTCATAAACACCATGTGCTGATTTCACAGAAGTAAAGGTAACTTCCCAGGAATCAAACTCTTCATAAAGCAACACCAGGAAAAATGAAGACATTCTCATAATACAGAGAATTGGTTGGGGTGTAGAGGTTAGCAATGAGATGGACAAATGTTTTTGTGTGCAGTTCATCTTCTGAATCCCTCACTGTTTTCAGATCTGTGAGACAGACACACACAAGATTTATATTCAGTACATACCTGTACTTTGCACAAATTTTAGAAGCCTAGAGTAGATATTTTAAGTGCAAGGGTAATTGTTATATCTTAAAATATTTTTGATATTTTGTAGATAAGGATCCAGGGAAATACTTTTTAATTTATTTTTTTAAGCTGAGGATCAAACCCAGGGTCTTGTGCTTGCCAGGCAAGCACTCTACCACTGAGCTAAATCCCCAACCCCACAGAGAAATATTTTCAGTCAGTAATATGTGTAAGCTGTGGTCAGTGCAGGAGCCTGTAGCTGCAGGTTGTTTTTGTTTTCTTTATAATGAATGGTTTTTTAGCTCAGCCTCGGTTACAGAGTCCTCAGGGGAAGCACTTCTACCATTCTCTTGGGCCTCCTATGAAGTAGTGTCGAGAGGAGTGAGTCTCTTGACTCATCTGGAGATAGACAGCCATGTTCGCTATGCTGAAAATGAACTGAGACAGCCAAGAAAACGTCTACCTTCAGATGTTGTCTCTCATCACTTCCTGAACTTTCTCTCCATCTGTGTGTATGGAAGAATGATGCTGCACTCTACACGTGGGTAGTGGAGGACAATTGGGTTGCTGCAAAAAAAGACAGCTTTTCACACCTGGCCTCCCTGGAGGGAATGTCCAAATAATTGGTGTGCAGCATGCAAAAACAAATCTTCACTCTCATGGCAGGTGTGAACATCCTTTCTTCACATGCTGCCAAGTTGTCGGGGAAAGTGATGGAGGTGTTCTGAAGAGAGGCTGATTCCCGTTGCATGAGTCTGGCCACTGTATGACACTCTACGAACAGAGAAGTGGAGTGTTACTGTGAAAGGGACTGGCAGATTTAATTTGGTTCTGGGAACAGAGCCTCCTGACACCATGCTGGAAACTAACTCATTAGTTGTGATCTTGTAAAAATTTTGGCATTCTAAGATGAGATGATTTGATCATAATTTGCCACATAAAGAGGAGTTTTTGGAGTAGCTTTAAAATACAATGTAGGAGGCTGGGGAGACAGCTTAATCAGTGAAGTGCTTGGTGAATAAATGTGAAGACCTGAGTTCAGTTCTCCAGAACCCACATAAAAGTTGACTTGTTTATGCAAATGTAACACCAGCGATGGAGTAGGAGAAGGGAGCTCACTGGCCAGTCTAAGCAAGGTGGTAAGCTCTGGATTCAACGAGAGATTCTATTTCCCCAAAGGAATTAGGAAGAAATTGAGCAAGATACTCAATGTTGACCTCTGTCCTCCACATGCAATCACATACATGTACACATACACAACTCACACCACTCACGTCTGCACACACATGCCTGTGTGCACAAATGCAAGGCAAAGTAGATCAATGTGGAAACAAAGTTTAGCTAATAAAATGAATTACTGGGAAAAGAGTGTAGTCAAACATTGTAAGCATATGTGTATGCATTTGTGTGTGTATCTGCATTTGTATGTGTGTGCACGTGTGTGGTATCTAGAAAGAGAAAAACCCACTTACTGAGGAAAGCTTGCAGAGAACCTACTAAAAATTAGATATCCAAAGTATGGTTGTTACCAAGACAAGAAGTGAGTGAAAAATAAAAGCAAGAAAATACCACATAGAGTTATGATATCAACAGCTAATGAATCACTGGTGAGGCAGAGCTTTATGAGCCTTGGCAGGCAATTAGGCAGGATAGTTTCTCTTCTGCTAGCAGTTTGAAGTGGTTATTAACCATGCATAGTGGAAAGTGACGGGCTAAAACCAAAAGCCAGTTAAGAAATAATTTGTCTACTTATTTGACTCTGCATAAATAACGAGACCCCCCCCCCCCAAAACCCAAAGTAAGAGATTCTTATACCAAAAAAAGATGACTTCACTGAAAATATGAAAACCTCTGTTTTTGGTGGATCCTGGCAGCCTGTCCTACTTGCATTCCCTGGCACTAGATGACACATTTTCCGGCTGGCTGATGACTGGGCCATAGATCAATGTTCTGAGGTTGCAGTCTACTATAGCCTGGCAGCATTCTCTAAGCTTGACCACATGGAGGACTCCTCTCGTAACCACAGTGAGGACTTCCTGCTGTCTGCCCTATCTTATCTGAAGACTGCCTCTGGGCCCCTGGACGGACCTTATCTGAAAGCTGTCTCTAACCCTGGATGTCTGATTTATCTCTAGCGTGACCCTTGGCACAGTTTCCTGCTAGAAGCCTTCCCCTTGCTGCACATGTGGTAACTAAGGCTTGTAAGAGGGACTTTGCTATAGGACCCGCTGCCACAGACAAAGCCTCATGATAGGAGCATACTACTTAATTCAAATTAGGGTTTGTCCCCAGGCTCCCCAATTCTCTATATTTTCTTTTTTGTTGTTGTTGTTGTTGTTGTTTTTTCTGAGACAGGGTTTCTCTGTGTAGCTTTGAGCCTTTCCTGGAACTCGCTTAGTAGACCAGGCTGGCCTCGAACTCACAGAGATCTGCCTGGCTCACTCTCTATATTTTCTATACTTTGGAATAAAGCTGAGCTGATTCACTGAGGTCATCTCCTGGAGAGCTATCTTCATCATATTCACAGCTGACCAAATCCTGTTCCCCCAATTCTCCCTCTACCCTCATGGATGAGCAGCCACAATCTCTAGAAAGAAGCAGAGCCACATTGCACCAGGTCAGCAAACAATGGCACAATCTTAAATAGTAAAACAACATCAACTTGGAGAAATCCAACATAAAACACCCACCCAGAGGGGCTCTCTGAGGAAACCAGGGGCAATAAAAGATCAAGGAAAATGAAATGCCAATACAGCAGATTGCTGTCTAGTTAAACCACTGAAGACTTGCATCTGTACATAAGTGCAAGAACAAATGCCATTCCGTTAATTCAATGGAAAACAGGTATCAGGTTTTGCTTAATTTTATATATATATAGATTATATATATATATATATATAGATATAGATATATATATATATATAGATATATATATAGAGATAGATACATAGATCTATAGATCTATAGATAGTTATTTGTTTGATTTTATAAATATGGAAACATACATATATATCTCAAATAAAGACACTGTGGTGGTTTGAAAGGAAAAGGCCCCCAAAGGGAGTGCTACTATTAGGAGTTGTGGCCTTGTTGGAATAGGTGTGGCCTTGTTGGAGGAAGTGTGTCACTATGGAGGCGGGCTTTGAGGTCTTTGGCTTAAGCTTCCCTCAGTGTCATAGTCTTTTTCCTGTTGCTTGAAAGATGTAGGACTCTCAGCTACTTCTCCAGCACTACATCTGCCTGCATACCTCTATGCTTCCCATCATAGTAATGGACTGAGCCTCTGAAACTATAAGCCAGCTACTGCAATTGAGTGTTTTCTTTATAAGAGTTTTTATCAAGGTCATGATGTCTCTTCACAGCAATAGAAACCTTAACTAGGACAGATATTTTCATCAAATTTTGTACTGACAGGTTTACATGTATTATATATAAAATTTGTTATGTATATTCAATATACACATTGAACTACGCTTTTCATTTAATTTCTTTTTCTCCTTTTCCTTTCCATTTCTTTTCTTTTCTCTCTTTTTTTTTTCTTTAGACAGGGCTTCTTTATGTATCTCTAGCTAGTCAGGAACTCACTTAGGTATATCAGGCTGGCCATAAACTTATTTATATTCATCAGTCTTTGCTTCTCAAGTGCTAGGATTAAAGTCATACACCACCATGCCTAGATTTTCATTTAATTTCAATTGTTTGAATTTTGGAGTATTCTCAGATTTTAAGTCTGACCACTGTGCACATTAACTAGAGAGTGAAACAGGATTCATTATTCCTGTATAAATGTGGTATACATTGATATTTTCAGCAGACTTCTTATACTTTAAGTATGCTTATCTTAAGTTCTTGCTACTGTGGCACAAGACTGGCAAACACCAAAACACATCGAGAGTACTTTTCTACAAGTTAAATGAACTCTTTCCATGTTTTGACATATTATTGTAATACCTTAAACTCTGTATTAAGTAAATTTGCAGTTCTGGAACTAAGTTTTCCCTCTGGAAAACATACCTATTCCTAGAATAATTTTTAAAGACTAAAATGTATTAAATAATTATATTTAAATGTGAGAAAAACAGATGAAATAAACAAAACTTGGCTAAGTTCCACATGTAATTTTCTTTACTTTTTATTGCTAGGTCACAATGATGTCCTTATGCTTACAAGTAATTAAAAAATAAAATGAGAGTTTAATTGAAAATATTAGAGTCTAAAGAGAAGCATCATCACATAAACATATATGTATCACATATCACAAGGGCATGTGGTATTTCCATCAATGCTAGGTAGCACCACATTTCATCACTAGCAATTTCCCACTCTTGGCACCAGGTTCTGCCAACATGTCCACATTTGTCCCCCTGCTTTCTGTATCATCAGAAACAGTGCCCTAGTATTTCATTTCCTGCTTCACAGATCAGGCATTTTTAGCAACTGGAGGATGTGTGACTTGAAAACTTGAGCAGCATTGAGAATTGTATTCTCTTCCAGTCTTCATAGCTAAGGGGAGTTAGAGTTGAGCAATTCCCAGTGCTGCATAGAAACTGAAAAATATTAAGTTCACAGACTCAGGCCTTGGCATTGAAGCTGACCATGAAGGTTTTTCAGAGTGGGAAGGAAGGACCATGCAAGCTAGGTTTTAGAATCCTCCTGGAAATGACCTAAATGACTAGCTATTAAAAATGGTAAGACTTTAGTTTTCTTATCCCTTAAGTCAAAGGCTTGAGTAGGTAAACTCTAGGGTTCTTGTCAAATAAAGTAACTGTTGTATGTATGCCCCTAGCCATAATTATGTGGATGTATTGTTCAACTCAACCAAATGGTTAATTTCCCAGGTATGATAATCATTGGATGTTCTGATGACTGTGTCCTTAGTTTTGTGACTTTTGATCTTTCCTGGTCTGGGCAGCATCTCTCCCAGGATACATATATTCTGAATCAGGGCTGTGGCTGTTTAGGAATGTTCAAGTGTATTCCTTATGACCCAGGTGAGCTTCAAATATCCCACAGAAGCACTTGATGGACCTTGGAAATATTGATGTTTGTGTTGGTAAATTTTCTGCATCATCTCCCAGCAGCTATGAATGAAATGTGAGTTTTGACAGCTCGGGCTTCCCAAAGGCATTGATGGCTCAGCGACATTGCAGTGACAAGCATTTGGACCTTCAGAAGTGCAGAGGCACTGCCACAACTCCCTGTTATGTATGGGTCATAATTGTGTGACCAGTCCTCTTCCGAGGAGACTGAAGATGGACTAGCACTCTGTACAGAGAACCACATATTCCAACTGAAACAGCTGGTTGTGTGGCCTTGGAGAAACTGATCTCTATGTTTGGAAAATGGTCATGACAGATTACCTGAGACCAGGTTTGGAAAGCATTTCAGATGTTCTGCAGATTCAAGGAGTCTCTGCACTGCCCCTTCCTGTCATGTTTATCCTGTGACAAATAAAATTAATTCAACCTGTTAGGCTGCCAGTATGTTCAGACTTGGATTTCTCTTTTGGTGTGAAGAGTGGCTTCTACAGAATTTTGCACCAACTTCCAGAACATAATATACTTACAAAATACTTGTCAACATGAACCCTTAATGAATCTTTACATTATTAAAAATAAAACCAGTCAAATAGATATTCAGCACACTGAATAATACCACATCATTCATTATTAAAGAGATTCATGATAAAGGAAGGAAGGAATGAAGGAAGGAATGAAGGAAGAAACAAAAAAAAAAGAAAGATTGGGGCTGGAGAGATGGATAGCTGAGTGATTAAGATCACTGGTTGCTTTTCCAGAGGATCTGTGTTTAAATCCCAGTACCACATGGTGACTCATAACTGAACTCCAGTCCTAGGGGATATGATGCCCTCTCCTGGCTTTCATGGTCATCAGGCATGCTCATGGTGCATGGTAAGACAAAACACCTATATACATAAAATAAAATTGTTTAAAAGCAAACAGACAAAATAGTTTTCTCGAGATAGAATTCACACACCATATGATTACTTATTTGGAATATTTAGTTTAGTTGATTTTATTGTTTTCATGGGGAGTGTAGCCATTACAATTGATTTTAAATCCTTTATTGCTTTATAAAAACCTGAACCCATTAGCAGTCCCTCCTCTTTTCACCCTCTTTGAAGTGTCTCCTTTCCCAGTTTCAGGTCCTTGGGGAAATGGTAGGGATGTTTATCCATAGTTCCACGATGTGGGGAAGTGCTGTAGAACCTTTAGCATCCCTTAGGTGGGAGGCACTTAGGTCATTAAAAGAACTACCTTGAGGAGACACTAAGGTATCTCTCAAGGGATGCCTGAATTCCACCAGAGTGAGTTTTTAACCCTGAATCACTCTCTGACTACCTAACTGAAGATGTGATCTTTTTTTCCCCCTACAGTTGCTCCAATCATTGTTCACTCAATACCATAGGATGTTCAGCAGAACCAAGCCAAGATCTAGGTTCTTGAAACTCCACTGTGAGATAAGGAAACTTCTTTTCTTTATAAAGCTATTCAGATTCAAGTATTTTGTTATAATAATGCAACATAGCTAGCTAAATATGCTTTTTGTCCATATAGACTTGTCTGCTTTGGACATTCCACAGAAGGAATTATATTAGTTTATCTGGCTTAGCACATTCTCAGTTTCTCCATATGAATGCATGATTCACTATTTTAATGCCTTAAAAAACATTCAATATTTTTTCTGTAAAATACTTTTTTGTAAAGAAAATGTAATATATCAAATTTGTTATTCAACTATTTTTAACTGTATATTTCTATGGCTTTAATTGAACTCAATGTTATACAACCATCACCATGATATCTATCTATCTATCTATCTATCTATCTATCTATCTATCTATCTATCTGCTATATACATTGTGATATACATACATACACACACATATATATATGTATATATATATATATTTATATATTTGAGGCAGGGTCTTGATATGTAGCTCAGGATGGCCTCAAACTTGGGATCCTCTTTATTTCAGCCTTCTGGGTGCTGGGATTAAAGGTGCAAACCACCATACTCATCAACCACATATTTTTAAATCTTCCTAAGCAGGATACATTAGGCAATAATTCCTATTCTACTCTCTGCATAATCTTCCTAACTCTAATCTCCTTCCTGTCTCTATGCATTTGTTCACCTTCTAGATTTGAATCTGCTTATTCTGGACATTTCATACAAGTGGAATCATATCATGTGTGTTCTTTAGAGCCTAGCTGATTTGACTTAGTATAAAGTTTATTACAGGTCAGTGATAAACACTCCATTGAGTGTATCCTCCACATTTGATTTATACATTCATGGTAGACATCAGGCATCTTCCACCTATTGATTACTGTGAGCAATATTGCAATGAACCTTAGCTTACAAATGTCAATTGAGGTTTCTGGCTCCAATCCTTTCAGCTACGGAGCTAGTAGTTGGGATGCTAGGTCAAAATTTCTGTTTGAGAAAAGGTCAGGCTGCTTTGTAAAATATACTAATTTACAATCTCATCAGCAACATGCAAGGACTCAACTTGTCCCAGGGCCTCAGCAGCATTCTTCTCTTTCTAAAGCCTGAGCTTTAAATCATGTGTGTGTGTGTGTGTGTGTGTGTGTGTGTGTGTGTGTGTGTGTGTGTGTGTGTGTTGGTTTGAATGAGAAATGTGCCATAGATGTTCAGGCATTTGAATGCTTGGCATCCTGTTGGTAGTGTTGTTTTGGAGAGGTTATGGAGAGGTACAGCCTTGCTGCAGAAGTACATCACTAGGGGTGGGCTTTGAGAGTTTATAGTGTCTTCCCTCCTCCAGTTTACCTTCTCTTTCATACTTGTGGTTGAAGATGTGCTTGCTCAGCTGCTTCTTCTGTCTGCCATGTCTCCCCCATTACAAAGAAAAGAAGTTTCCCTCCAGAACTTGAGGCCAAATAAACTCTTCCTGCTATCAGCACCTTGTTCATGGGGTTTTAATCACTGTGACAGAGAAGTAACTGATATCATGTGTATATTGGTATGTGCATGTGTGAAGACAGAGGAAAACTCTGGGTGCCTTCTTCAGAAATGTGATTCCTCTCCTTTGAGATACGAATTTCTCACAGGCCTAGAGCTCACCAGTTAGGGTAGATTTGCTGTCCTGAGATCCTCGGGTATCCTCCTGTCTCTTCCTCTCAGTGCTAGGATTACAAGTATGCCCAGCATTACAAAAAATGTCCAGCATTTTTATGTGTTCTAAGGAATCAAACTTAAATCATCTTACTCACAAGAGAAGGATGTTACTGATTGAGACTATGAGTTGTTTCTTTCTTCTTCTTCTTCTTCTTCTTCTTCTTCTTCTTCTTCTTCTTCTTCTTCTTCTTCTTCTTCTTCCCCTTCTTCCTCTTTTTTTTTGTTTTTTTTTTGTTTTTCGAGACAGGGTTTCTCTGTAGCTTTGGAGCCTTTCCTGGAACTTTGTAGACCAGGCTGGCCTCGAACTCACAGAGATCCACCTGCCTCTGCCTCCCGAGTGCTGGAATTAAAGGTGTGCGCCACCACCGCCCGGCATCTTTGCTTATTCTTAGACAGTTATAGGAAATGCAAATTTTAAAAATGCAATAGAGTTTGAAGAATTATTTGGTGATTTCATTATTTTAGAACCAATAGGAATTTTCAAGGAGGAATTTACTTTAAGCAGGTAACTACAGAAGTGGGAAGTGACATATGCTTTAAGTTACTGCCATTTTTAAAACAATAAATAAAAATTGGTAACATTTTGAAATAGCAGTTTCTTAGGTTGTGTTTGAAATCTAAAAAAGGGAAGCTGTTATTATGGTGCAAGCATATGGTGACATACGCAATCCCTTTGGCATATTGCTGAATGAATAGAGTGGTTCACAGGGTACCACCCATGGTGTCTTCCATCTTGGACCACTAGTGCTAAAGTGTTCGCCTTCCTTTTGTCATTAGGCACAGAGGTTTACAGCAGGACAACTGGTGAAAACGCACAGGTGCCAACATTGCAGCTTACTTTTGCTGCAATTTTATCTTCTGGTGTGTGTGTGTGTGTGTGTGTGTGTGTGTGTGTGTGTGTGTGTGTGTATACTTGCGCTGTGCACTTTAAGCCATGGTATACATATGGACATTGGAGAACAAGTTACTAGAGTTGGATTTCTCCCTGCAAATGCTAGTCCCTGAAGGGGAGAGCATTACACTGTGGTCATCAGGCTTGGTGACAGGTGCCCTGACCACTGAGCCACTTTGCTGGCCTCTCTTCTATTATAATATTAGAAAGCAGGTATCATGAGAACAGTAATAAATCTGCTTTCAAGGATAAAGGGTTCTGTCCTGGGCCATTCCTGTTGCTCACTTCCTTCGCTGCTAAGGAGGCTAGCACTAGGATCCTGCCTTCTTGCCTTCAAGCCACAGGAGAATCTAAATAAATGACATCAATATGTGAAGCTTGTGAAACAGGAAATATATGAGCCTGTTTGCATTGATTCCCGTGCAATAATTACACAGGTTTAATTACAGCAAATAAATTAAGATCAATGCACTTAAATCAATAGGCACCAAATAAAGCATGCTGGTTTTACAAGTCCTAATGGGACCCTAGACAGGAACCAGTTGACAGTGGACATTTCTAGCACATCTATCTTTGAAGTTTGGGCAATGATAAAGGAGAACCTGAGGCCATTTCCTAATTCTGTGCCCATCAACAGGTAAGAAGGTCTAGCATGGTCAGTCTAGTTCAGAATTCAGTGCCAATCATACCCATGTTCATAGGCTTGCATGTGGGACCAGAAGATCTCCTTCTACGTCAGATCCCACTACTTTGCTAAGACGGGCTAAGCTGTGCATCCTTGAATCCCACTGTCATGTGATGGCCTGGACATTGGTTTCCTGCTTATCTTTCTACATAACAGTGCTGGTGATATTGTTAGTGATCAATGCTTGTTTGCTGACAGAATGAATGAAGGCACTGCACACTGCATTAGGCTTAGTGGTTTGATCATAGAAGGCCAATAGACAAGGAGATGTGCTAATCATAGAAGGGTTCTCTTTGGTCTCATTGTAGTGTGATTGCCTCTTGATGCCCTTCTCACGTGTGGCTGCCCACTTCTGTAGCTTATACTGTTATCCATGAACTCTGTGCTGAATGTGTTCCCTGCTCCCCAAGCTACAGGGAAGGAAATGTCCGATGTAAATTTAGCTGTTTATTTCAATGGTGAAAATTTTAGATTATCAAGAGCAGTACATAAAAGAAAATTTTGATATCTTACCACCAACAGAAAATCTTAAAGGTCTTATTGCTTGTCTTTCCAGACTTTTCTATGCACGCATACATGAATGCATGTCTTTGAGTAGCTGATAAAACAAAAATTAAATACAAATTAAAGAAGATGCCTTTTTTTTTTTTTTTTTTTTTTTTTTAGAAGGGCCAGTTGAACAGTGGGTGACATGCTTGCCAAAAACGTGTAAGAAGATTAGTTTGGATCTCTAACACCAATGTGGAAAAAAACCCAAAAAAACAACTAGCATTTTGGTGCTTTTCAGTAACCCAAACAGTGGGTGGCACAGACATATGGACGTCATACTGGCTAGCAGTGCTGAAACAGCAAGCTTCAGGCTCAGTGAGAGACCCTGTTTCAAGAAAACAAGATAGATCTTAGAATCTTTCAGACCCATCTTTAGCAATGATCCCTCAACCTTGGGGAGAAGGTGTAATATAGACATGCTGCTTGTGGGTGAGCTCTCCGCAGACATTGATTTTCTGTGCTTTGCTCAGTTGTGAGTGTCTGAGTTAACCACCACCCACTGCACAAAGAAACTTAGGATTCAGGAGAACAGGAGCAAAACAGAGTCTTTTAGACATGATGGGACAGCTGTGCTCATGAACTCAAAGCAGATGTGATTACTTGCACAAGATCAAGCCAGTCAACATTCTAGCCCCCATCCCTAGCTGAAGAGCTATGGACAGGTATGTATTCTAGAAGACGGAGAGCCAGCTTTCTTTAATGGTGTGGCTGCTGAAAGGTTGGCCACACTCAGATAGGTAGTTCCATATCTAGAAGCATATGAACAGTGCCAGCTGGAATTGATGGGTTATTGAACATGTAAAAAAAGAAGAAGACACAGAGTTAATGGTGGGCTTGCGAGAAAATAAGGTTAAATATTATCAAAATAGATTGAATGAAAATTTCTTAAAGAACTAATGTATATGAATGTGCTTACATACACGTATTGTGTGTGTGAGTGTGTGTGTGTGTGTGTGTGTTTAAAAATAGTAAGGTGAATAGCAGTAGAAGAAGATGTCCAGTGTTGACCTTTGGCTGCTATTTTCATGCATAATGAGCACACCAAGACACATATGTGCATAAACATATGTATACCACATACACAAAACAAAACAAATCCACACTTGCAAGTCATCAATTTGCCTGAACAGTTTCTGTAACTACATATAACATAATTCTTCCATGTGTTTCTTCAACAAAGGGGAATATCCTGTGAATGCATTGTAACTAGCTGGATAACAACCATATTTTTCTTTCCCTTGAAGCCATCAGGGAAACCCCATAAACTTGCAGTATGATTCTTGTCCTGAGATTTCTTATTGTTCAGTGATTTCCTCTGAATTGAAATATTCCTTCTAGGAGGATGGCTATTAAGACTCAGGAAGGACGGGCAGTGGTGGCACACACCTGTAATCCCAGGACTCGGGAGGCAGAGGCAGGTGGATCTCTGTGAGTTCGAGACCAGCCTGGGCTACCAAGTGAGTTCCAGGAAAGGTGCAAAGCTACACAGAGAAACCCTGTCTTGAAAAACAAAAACAAACAAACAAACAAACAAAGACTCAGGAAGTAAACGAAAGTTATAAGGTTCAAGAACGAAACTCCTATTATAAGATTCAAAAGAGACTCTACCAGAACCCATATTTTGCCAGCAGTAATAACTGCTCATGAGAGGAGACTCTCAGACAGTGGAGACACCTGTAACCTGTGCAATGACCGCCAAGGATGCTCTTCCATGAGTCTTCACCCAGACGAGAGGGAGCTTTTTGATGAAGCAACTGCTTTTGGTTTCTCCATGCTCTTGTAAATAACCCTTCATTTATATTCCTGTATAAACCCAAAAATCACTGGTTTGAAAAATTGGGATGTTGGTGGAATTGTTAGTTTGGTTGTTGTTGAGTAGACTTTTGCTTATGACTCTCCAGAAAACCTCAATGCATCAGATTTCTCTTCAGCTTCTTCTAGACCCTGGACCTGGGTGGTTTCATGGGTCTGTGGTTTGTGCCACTGCATGTAGAAGGGCTATGCATTTGGTTCAGTGTTTTTATGTTGCTATCATGTTGGTATTTCTTATTTGTGTTCATTCATTGTAGAAAATAGGCTTTATCATGACATTATTTACATGTACTTTGAATTTATTCATCAGGATATTTTTAATGAACTTGAGTAAGAGGTGACATGTGCTTCTTTACAGACGGTTGTGAGCTAGTATGTGGTTGTTGGGATTTGAACTCAGGTCCTCTGGAAAAACAGCCAGTGCTTCTAACCTCTGAGCCATCTCTCCAGCCTGCTATGTGCTTCTTTTACTCCAAGTCCTGTCACTGGTTCTCATTGGACCCTCAGTTTCTTTCTGTCTTTTACTTCCTCAGTAAACTTTCTTTTGCAGGAATACCTATTCTGGTAGCTTCCTGAGAAATGCTGTGTAGGAGGTAAGAGTTTTGGAAACTTTACATGTCTGAAAAAAAAAAAAAACCTTTCTCATAGCCTCATATTCTAAAAGTATGGCTCAATATAGAATTCTTGGTTGGGAGTAGTTTTCCCTTGGGTCTTGGCAATACTGCTTTATTATCTTCTGGCATCCACAATTCTGTCAGAAGACAGATGCCCATCTGACTCCTGACCCAGGGAAAGGACCCATTTTCCTTTCTCTTGGCTACAGCTGTTTTCTGACATCCATGCTTGATTACATATCTCACTCATCTACCTGTACTTTGAAGGTGATTTTTTTTTTTAAACTTCGTTTTAGCAGTAGTTTGAGCAAGAACAGAAGATGTAAACACATGTTTTCGATCTGAGTCATTTTTAAAGGTCTGTGTCACTCTTGAAGTTTGACCTTTCTCTTGGTGTGTAGAATCAGGTGGTGGTGATGGGGGAATAATTTGCATATGAAGCCAGAACAGCTTCTGAGAGAGCCTCTAATCTTGCATTTCAAAATTGAATGTTAACGAAACCTTTGCTGCAGATGAGAAAGGACACAAAGAACTCAAGAGACAAATTCACCTTGAAGAGGGAGACAGTACCATGGCCTAGCACTGGATCTGCACTTCTGGACCAAGGATTAGCTACATGAGGCCACACATTAAAAAAAAAAATCTCTATAGAGCTCAGTAAGATATATTGAGTCAACTCTGTTTTCTTTTCCTACTTAAAATAGTTTCATCTCTAATAACCTGGCAGTGATATGTATGTGTGTGTGTGTGTGTGTGTGTGTGTGTGTGTGTGTGTGTGTGTGTATTCAAATACCTATTCAAATATAAAACAAGATGTAAACTCATTCCTTCTAAAAAGTGTACACTTGTGTGCTCAAAGGCTGTAAGGACTTCAAGATTCTTAGAGTGAAGAGATCCTTAGACAAAAAACCAACAATGAAAAAACAAAACAAGACAAAAAAAAACAAAAACAAAAACAAAAACAAAAACAAAAACAAAAAACCAACCCAAAACATGAAGGAATGACACAGTGGAAGAGATAAGAAATTTAGGAGATGCTCCAAGGATGGTGACTGGCTTTTGGGTTGTGAGCACTAATCTTTTACTATCTCCCTCCTCCAGGTTCCTTCCTTCTCTCCCTTCTCTTTTGGGAAAGGGATTAAATCAGAGCCTAGTATATGCCAAGTATGAACTTGCCCACTGTGGTGGTTTCAGTGAAAGTGGCATATGTCTGAATAGTTGGTAAACCATTGATGGAACTGTTCAGAAGGATTAGGGCTTGTTGGAAGATGTGTGTTACTGCAATAGGCTTTGAGCCCCATCTGCAGAGAGTTCTCTTTCTGCCTCCTACTTGAGGATAAGGATGTAAGCTCTCAGCTACTTCTCCAGCACCATGCCTGCCTCCCTGCTGCCATGTCCCTCACCACGATCATAGACTCTAAGCTTCAACCATGATCCGCAAATTAAACATTTTCATTTATAAGTTGCCTTGGTCATGATATTTTGTCATGGTGATAGAAAAATAACTAAGAAATCCACTGAGCTACACTCCCCAAATCCAATGAAGCATTTCCTGATGGTGTTTCATTGTCTGGAGTATTGGTGGTCTGGGGACTACTACTGATCAGAATAACATAATCAGTCCAGTCATTCCACAGATTTAAGGTTTCCTATGCTCACTGTGGTAACACCACAGAAACATGGACATTGTGTAATCAATTGAAAGAAGATTTACTTGGTTCATAGTTTCAGAGATATTTGTCCGTGGTCCTGTGGCTCAGTTCTTTCTGGGTGTGTGAGAAAAGGTATCACCTCATGGAGGTCAGGAAGCAAT